>NW_016909367.1:11950-43977 GCF_001483705.2 Eufriesea mexicana | reverse complement strand
AGCGGCGGCGGTCTCGGCACGTTAGTTTAAGTCAGGCAAAATTTGGTTACGTTCTGTTGGTCCAGGTTAGGTCTGGGAAACTCTGACATATCCGATATGCAATGCGATTCTATGTATTTCTGCGTCCTACTATCCACTAACGTGTTCTGCTTGGCACTGTTGTGGTCAGCAAAGTGGTACAGGGACGGTAGGTTGGATTAGGTTTGGTTTGGTTATGTTACGATTGGTTAGGTTGGGAGAGGGTAGCTTTGACTTTAGTGCTATGGTCCGCTATTATGTGAGTTCATGCTCCCTACAGTGCTTTAATATTTTCAGCTTGTCTCTGGGAAGGCCAGCAATAGTTGCCCCGTCACGCTATGATGAGTCATGTTACGCCCTGTTCGGCTGGGTCAGGCTAAGTTTGGACAGGATAGCTATAACTTTGTGCTGTACACAGCCATTCGGTATATTTCTGCGCTCTACTGTGTTCTAATACGCCCTGCTTGGCTCTGGGCACTGCACCAATGGAGGTCTCCGCATGTTAGGTTATGTCAGACTATGTTTGCCCTTGGTCTGCTCCTTTAGGTTAGCTTTGGGTAACTCTGATATTTCCGATGTGCACTGCGATTTTATGTATTTCTGCGTCCTACTATCCACTAACGTGTCCTGCTTGGCTTTGGGGATACCAGCTATAGTGGTCGAGGTACGATAGGTTTGGATAGGCTACGATTGATATATCACGTTTGGTCAGGTTGGGAGAGGATAGCTTTTACTTTAGTGCTATAGTCTGCTATAGTATGGAATCCTGCAACATACAGTGCTCTAAAGCTTTCAGTTTGGCTCTGGTAACGCTAGCAGGGGTGGTCTCTGCACGTTGCGATGGGACAGTTTACGTTCCGTTGGGTTGAGTTAGGCTACGTTAGGTAAGTATAGCTTTAATTTTTGCGGCGTACGCTGCTATTCGGTGGGTTTTTGCGTTCTACTGTGATCTAGTGTGTACCTGTTTGCTCTGGGGAGGGCAGCAATAGCGGTCTCCGCACGTTAGTTTGAGTTATGTTACCTTTGACTAGGTTAGGAGATAATAGCTTTGACTTCAGTGCTATGGTCTGCTATTAGGTGGATTTCTGCGCCGTACTGTGCTCTAATTCCTTCGGCTTGACTCCCGCAAGGCCAGCAATAGTGGTCTTGTCTCGTTATGATGAGTCAGGTTACGTTCGGTTAGGTGGGGTCACGCTAAGTATGGCCAGCGTAGCTTCATTTTTTGTGCCGTATACTGCCATTCGGTGGACTTCCGCGCTCTGCTATACACTATTATGTACTGCTTGGCTATGGGGAGGCCAGCAATAATGGTTTCGTCACGTCATGGTTAGTTACACTACGTTTGGATTGGTCAAGTATGGTCAGGCTATGTCAGGGTATGTCTGACTATTGCGCTGTTCACTGCTATACGTTGGGTTTCTGCGCACTACTGTGCTCCAGCACATTTTGCTTGTTTTCATGGAGGCCAGCAATAGCGGCATCGCCGTGTTATGTTCAGTTAGGTTGCTTTCCTTTGTATTAGGTTAGGTTAAGCTCGGTCTGGTTAACATAGTCCGTCGAGCTATACATCGCTATTTTGTGTGTTCCTGCGCTGTACGCTGCTTTACTATATTGCGCTTAGCCCTGGGAATGCCAGAAATAGTGGGCGCGTGTGATCGCGGCAAGTTACGTTTGGTTAGGTTGGGCTAGATTATGTTTGGTCAGGTTGCCTTTGTCTTTTGTGCTATGCACAGCAATGCGGTCGATTTCTACGAACTACTGTGCTCTAGCATATTCTGCCCGGCTCTGCGGGTGCCAGCAATAGTGGTCACGGCACGTTGCGTTTTGGTGTGCTACGTTAGGTAATGCTACGTTGGCTTGGGTTAGGTCTGGATAGGTATGACTTTCGTGCTATACACTGCGATTCTATGTACTCCTGCGCCATAATACCACCTGGTTAGTACTGCTAGACACTGTGGAATTCAGCAATAGCCGTCGGGGTACGTTAGGTTGAGCTATGTTTCGTCTCGTTATGTTATGGTTCGATATATTAGGAAGGGGAACCATTGACTTTTGTGCTATACACAGCTATCAGCGGTTTTCTGCGCTCTGCTGTGTTCCAACATTTTCTGCTTGGCTCTGGGGATGACAGCAATAGTGACCTCGACACGTTTGCTTGTGCTATGCTACCTTCGGATTTATTACGTTTGGGAGGTAAGGATAGGGTAGTTTCGGCTTTTGCGCTATATACGTCTATCCGCGCACTTCGGCGCTATACTTTGTTCTGGTATGTTCTATTTGTCTCTGTGGAGGCCAGCAATAGCGTTAAGTTTTGCTAAGTTAGGACACGCCACTTCGACTTTTGCGCTATACACTGCTCTTCGGTGGATTTCCGCTCCCTAATGTGCTCTAGCATGCTGTGCTTGGCTTTACGAAGCCCGTCAATAGCGGTCGCCGCACGTTACGTTTGGTCATGCTACGTTTGGCTAGTTTAGGTTATGCCAGGCTTGCTTACGGTGTCCTCGACTTTTGTGCTATATGCTGCTGTTCGTTGGGTTCCTGCGCTCACCGTTGCTCTACTATACCCTGCTCGACTCGAGGGATGCGAGCAGTAGTGGTCGTGGAACGTTACGAGGGGTCATGATACATTTGATTAAGTTAGGTTAGGCTACGTTTGGTCATGGAAGCTTTGAACTTCGTGATATACCTTGTTATTGAGTGGATTTCTCTGATATACTGTACTGTACTACACTCTGCTAGGCTATGTGGAGGCCAGGAGCAGTGGCCACGGTACGTTATGTTGAGAGATGTTACGTTTTGTCAGGTTAGGTTAGTCTATGGTGTCTCTTACTTTTGTGCTGCTCACTACAATGAGGTGGATTTCTGCGCACAGCTGCTCCCTAGTACATTCGGGTTGTCCCTGGAGAGGCCAGCGACAGTGGTCTCGGCACTCTAGGCTGAGCTATGTTGCGTTCGGTTAGGTTAGGTTATGTCACGCTCGGTCATGTTACCTTTGACTTTCGTGTAATACACGGCTATTCGGGGGACCTCTGCACTCGACTGTGCTGTACTGTATTTTGCTTGGGCCTGGGGAAAACAGAGTGGGGGTCTTCTCCCACCAACACTTGACGTCGGCTGTGTCAGGTATCCTCGGAGGTAAGTAGCTAGAAGGGATGGTTGGAAAAGGAAGGGATGCGTTTCTTTCCTGGCCTGCTATCCGACTCATCAGTAAGGCTTGCTTAGCAGGCCCTGCTTTAGGCACTGGGGATACTATTGGAGAGACGGGAAGTTATATATATAGGAAACTGGGAGTTTCCCGAGGACTTGCGGGAAAGTCCTTGAAGGCGGAATACATCTAGTGGCGAGGGCGAGAATGATGGTCGCTACAACAGTAATAGTCGCGGCACGTTAAGTTGAGTTAGGCTACGGTTGGTTATGTTATGTTAGGTTATGTTTGGTCATGGTGCCTTCGACTTCTGTGCTATATACTAATATCAGGCGGGTTCCTATGATCTACAGTGCTCTACTGTATTCTGCTTGGCTCTGTGGAGTACGGCAGCAGTGTTCTCGTCACGTCGTATTGGGTCACACTACGTTTGGATAAGCTAGGTTAGGTCAAGCCTGGTCAGGATGTGTCCGACTTTTGCGCTATAAGCTGCAATGCGGTGGATTTATGGGCTCATCTGTAAACTATTATGCTCTGCTCGACGCTGTGGAGGCGAGCAATGGTGGCCGTGGCACGTTAGATTGGGTTAGGTTACGTTTTGCAGTGTTAGGTTAGGTTTAGTTTGCAAAGGATAGCTATGACTTTCGTGCTATGAGCTGCTGTCAGCTGGACTTCTGTGACCTACTGTGCTCTACTACATTATGCTTCGCTCTGGGGGCCAGGAGCAGTGGCAGTGGCACGTCATGTTGTGTTATGCTGCGTTTGGTTATGTTAGATTAGGCCAGGTTATGTTAGGATGTCAGCGGCTTTTGTGCCATGCACTGCATTGCTGTGGATTTCTGCGCCCTGCTGTGCTCTAGTATATTCTGCTCGGATTAGGGGAGACCAGCAGCAGTGGTTTCGGCAAGTTATGTTGAGTTATGCTACGTTTGGTCATATTGCGTCTAGTGACGTTAGGATAGGATAGGCCATGCTTTTGTACTGTAGACGGCTATCCGTGGCTTTCAGCGCTCTACTGTGCTCTGATATATTCTGCTTGGCTCTGCGGAGGACATCAATAGTGGCCTCGGCGCGTTAGGTTTACATAGGCTACGTTTGCATTAGACAACCTTGGACACGCTAGAACAGAATTGCTTAGGCTTCTGTTCCATTCAATGCTTTTCGTTGGATTTCTGCGCCCTAATGCCCTCTAATATGTTCTGCTTGGCTCTGGGATGATCTGCAGTAGCGGTCCCTTCGTGTTAGGTTGGGTTACGCTCCGTTTGTATGTGTTACGTTCGGCTAGGTCAAGATGGGCTCCTTTGGCTTTTGTGCTATACTCTGCTATTCGGTGGATTGGTGCAACCTAATGTCCTCTAATATGCTCTGCTTGTCTATACCGAGGCCATCAATAGCTGTCGCGGCACGCTACCTTGAGCTAGATTACGTTCGGTTAGGTTAGGTTTAGTCAGGTAAGGTTAGGTTATCTTCGGCTATTGTGCTCTACACTTCTGTTTGGTGGATTTCTGCGCTACACATTGCTCTACTATACTCTGCTCGACACAGTGGAGGCGAGCAATGGTGTTCGTGGGACGTTACGTTTAGTTCCGTGACACTTGATTATGTTAGGTTAAGTTAAGTTTGGTTATAACTTCGACTTTCCTGCTTTAATCTGCTATTCGGTGGATTTCTGCGCCCTGATGTGCTCTAAAATGCTCTGCTTGGCGCTACGAAGGCCGTCAATATAGGTCGCGGCATGTTATGCTGAGTCAGATTTCTTTTGGTTAGGTTACGCAGGTTCAGGTTAGCTTATGGTATCTTCGACTATTGTGCTGTACACCGCAATGCGAAGGATTTCTGCGCTCTACTGTTTTGTAGTTCATTCTGCCTGTCTCTACGGAGGCCTGATATAAACTGCTTCGTTCTGGGGAGGGCGGAAGCAGTGTTCGCGACACGTTATGCTGATTTTAGATACGACTGCGTCTGTTAGGTTAGGACAGGTTAGGTTGAGATGCCTTCGACCCTTACGCTGTTCACTGCTTTGCGGTGTATATCTGCGCGCAACTGCTGTCTAGTACATTCTGCTTTTCTCTGTAGAGCCCAGCAATTACTGTCTCGTCATGTTCGGTTGAGGTAGGTTACGCTTGGATATGTTACGTTTGGCTATGTTAGTATTGAATACTGTGGCTTTTGCGCTGTACACTGCTATTCGTTGCATACCTGCGGTCTGTGGTGCTCTAATATGCTTTGCTTGGCTCCACGGTGGCCATCAATAGCGGTCAGGGCAAGTTATGATGTATCAGACTACGTTTGGTTAGGTTAGGCCAGGTAATGTTAGGTTATGATATCTTTGACCATTGTGCTATACGCAGCAATGGGGTGGATTTCAGCCATCTACTGGGCTGTAGCATATTCTGCTTGGCTCTGGGAAGGCCAACAATATTTGTCCCGTTACGTTATGTTATGGTATTCTACGTTTGGATAGGTTATGTAGGGTAAGCTTAGGTCAGCGTACGTTCGACTATTGTGCTATACACTGCAATACCGTGGATCTGTGGCCTGTGCTGTTCCCTAGTATATTCTGGTTGCCTCTGGAGAATCCAGCAAAAGTGGTTCCGGCGCGGTTGGTTTAGTTGGGCTACGTTTGCTTATTACAAGTTTGGTCATGTTAGGAGAGAATTGCTTAGACTCTTGTGCCATACACTGCTGTTAGGTGGATTTCTGCTCTCCACTGAGCTGTAATGTGTTCAGCTTGGCTCAGTGGTGGCCAGAAGTCGTGGTTTAGGAACGTCAGGTTGAGTAAAGTTGCGTCTTGTTAGGTTAGGTTAGGATGGTCTGGTTAGGTTTGCTCTATCTTCTGTGCTGTACACTGCTATCCGGTGGATTTATGCGCTCTACATTACTCTACTGTACTCTGCTCGACCCAGTGGAGGCGGGCAATAGTGTCCTCGGCACGATAGTGTGTGTTAGGTTACGTTCGGATATGTCACGTTGGTTAGTTTAGGATTCGATAGCCTTGACTTTTGTGCTATACTCTGCTATCCGTGGATTTCTGCGCATTACCGTACCCTAGTACATTCTGCTTGTCTCTGCGGAGGCCAGCAATGATTGTCTCTTCATGTTAGGATGACCTATGGTACGTTTGGATACGTTACATTTGGCTAGGTTAAGATGGTCTACGTTGACTTTTGTGCTTTTTACTGCTATTCGGCGAATTGCTGCTCTCTAGTATGCCCTAATTTGCTTCGATTGTCCCTGCAGAGGCCAGCAATATGGTTTCCGTCACGTTACATTGAATTATACTGTGTCTGTATAGGTTAGGTTAGGTCAATTTGGCTAAGGCTATGCTTGGGTTTTCTGCTATTTACTGCAATGCTGCGGATTTCTGCGCTCTGGTGTGCTCTAGAATGTTCTTCTTGGCTCTGTGCAGGCCAGCAATTCCGGTCTCGCCATGTCAGGTATAGTTATGTTACGTTTGGCTACGTTAGTATAGGCTACTTTGAATTTTGTGCTATACACTGCTATTCGGACAATTTCTGCGCTCTACATTTCTATACTGTACTCTGCTCGACACTGGGAGGCGAGCAATAGTGTTTGCGGCACGTTGTTTCTAGTCAGGTTATTTTTGGTTAGGTTGGGTGAGGCTAAGTTTGGTTATGTTAGCTTCGTCTTTCGTGCTATACACTCTTACCCGGTGGATTCCTGTGACCTGCAGTGCTCTAGTATATTCAGCTTTGCTCAGGGAATGCCAGCAGCAGTGGTCGCGGCACAATATGTTGAGATGTGCTACGATTGGTTAGGTTACGTTTGGTCTGGTGTGGTTCGGATAACTTCGACTCTATGTCCATACACTGCAATGCTTTGTATTTCTGCGCCCTACTGTGCTGTAGTGTAATCTGCTTGGCTCTTGTCGGGCAGCAGTATTGGTCTCGGCACGCTGGGTTGTGTTTGGCTACGATTGCTTATGTTACGTTTGGCCAGCTTAGTACACTGTAGCCACGAATCTTGTGCCATACACTCCTATTCGGTGGAATTCTGCCTTCTGGTGAGCCCTGATATGTTCTGCTTGGCTCAAGGGAGGCCAGAAATATTGGTCTCGACACGCTATGTTGGGTTACACTGCGTTTGGGTAGGCTAGGCGAGGTTATGTTCGTTTAGGAGAGCTTTGACTTTCGCGACATAGACTGCAATTCCGTGTGTTTATGTGATCTAATGCGCTCTACAATATTTTACTTGGCACAGTGGAGGCGGGAAGTTGTGGTCGCGACGCGTGATGTTGAGTTATGCTACGTTTGATTGGGTTAGGCTAGGTCCGGTTAGGTTAAGGTACCATTGACTTTTGCGCTATTCACTTCAATGCGGTGGATCTTCTCCCACTGCTGTGCTCTGCTACATTCTGCTTGAATCTGTGGAGGACAACAATGGCGGTATCGTCATGTTATATTAAGTTAGGTTGCGTTCTGTTATGTTACGTTTGGCTTTGTTGGGACAGGCTATTATCACTTTCGTGAGATACACTTCTATTCGGAGGATTTCTGCGCTCCTCTGTACTCTACTATACAATGCTTGGCACTGGGAATGCCAGCAATATTGGTCTTGGCACGTTAAAATGAGTTAGGTTACGTTTCGTTATGTTAGGTGGTGTCGATTTCGGTAAGTGCAGCTTCGACTTTCGTGATGTACACTGTTGTTCGGTGAATTTCTGCGCTGGACTGTGCTCTACTATACACTGCTTGTACCGGGGAGGCCAATAATGGTGGTCGCGGCACTTAAGTTCATTTGGGCTACGGTTCGTTAGGTGAGGTTGGGACAGGTTAGGTTAGCGTCAATTCGACTTTTACGCTATCCACTTCAATGCGGTGGATCTCTGCCCACTACTGTCCTCTGGTACGTTCTGCTTGACTCTGTCGAGGACAACAATGGCGGTATCGTCATGTTAGGTTAAGCTATGTTACGTTTGGATACATGAGGTTGGACTAGGCTTTGGCAGGGTATCCTCCACTTTCGTGCTATACACAGTTATTCTGTCCATTCCTGCACTCCACTGTGCTCTACTCTGATCTGCTAGACGCTGGGGACGCCAGCAATAGTGGCCGCGGAACGTTACGTTGAGTTTGGTTTCGATATGCTAGGTTATGTTAGTTTGGGTTTGGTTTGGATACCTTTGACTTCTCTGCTGTACGCTGCGATGCTATGGATATCTGCGCCCTAATTTCCTCTAATATGTCCTGCTTCGCTCTAGGGAGGCCAGCAATACTGGCCGCGGCCCGTCAGGCTGAGTTTAATTACGTTTGGCTCTGTTGGGTTTCGTTGGGTTAGGCTGAGATGGCTATGACTTTCGTGATGTACACAGCTATTCTATGAACCCCTGCGCTCTACTGTGCTCTATCACACTGTGCCTTTGTCTGTTAACGCCAGGAGTAGTGGTCGCGGCATGTTAGGTTTGGTTACGTTCAGTTAGGTTAGGCTAGGTTTGGTTTGGTATGGTTGGTATACCTGTGACTTTTTTGGTATACACTGCTATTCGGCCGATTGCAGCGTCCTACATTGCTCTACTATACTCTACTTTGCTCTGGTGGGGCCAGCAACAGCGGTCGTGGCTCCCCAGGTTGTGTCCGTTACGTTTGGTTATGTTACGTTTGGTCAGATTAGGAGGGGATAGCTTTGACTTCTGTGCTATACGCTGCTGTTCGGTTGATTTCTGCGATCTGCTGTGCTCTGATATGATCAGCGCCGCTCTGGCGATGATGGCAACTGTGGCCTCGGCTCGTTAGGTTGAATTATGTTATGTTTGGTTTGGTTATGTTAGTTTGGGGTAGGAATGAGCAACTTCGCCTTTCGCGTTACACACTGTTATTTGGTTGAATTCTGCGCTCTACTGTGCTCTCCTATAGCGTGCTCGAAACTTGGATGCCAGCAGTAGTTGTCGCGTCACGTTATTTTGGGTTATGTTACTTTTGGTCATGTCACGATTTGTACGGGTAGGAAAGTATGGTTTTAACTTTTGCTTTGTACTCTGCTATTCGATGGATTCCTGCACTCTACATTGCCCCAATACACTCTGCTCAACTCAGGCGAGACCAGAAATAGTGGTCATGGCACAGTAGGTTAAGTTATGTTGCGTTTGGTTATACTACGTTTAGAAAGGGTAGGAGTCGATACCTTTGACTTTCGCGCCATCCACTGCTACTTGGCTGATCGCTGCGCTCTAGGTTGCTCTACTATACTCTGCTAGATTCTGAGGATGCCAGTAATAGTAGTCTCGGCCAGATATGCCGAGTTAGGTTGCGTTGGGTTACGTTACGCTTCTTTGGGTTAGGTATGGATAGATTTGGCTTTCGCGGTATATGCTGATATTCAGTAGATTTCTAAGATATACTGTGCTGATGGATGTTCCGGTTGGCTCAGGAGCAACTAGTAACAGTGGTCTCGGCACGATAGCTTGCGATATGTTACGTTTGGCTAGGTTATGTTATCTCTGGCTAGGTTTGGATATCATCGCCTTTTCTGCTATACACTGCGGCTCTACGGATTTCTGCGCTCTACTCTTCAATGTTCTGCTCTGACTGGCTATGTGGATACCAGCAATACAAGTCGCGTCACGTTTGGAGTGGTCGCGTTACGTTTGGATACGATAAGTTTGGCTACGTAAGTATGGGATATCTTTGACTTTTGTGCCGTACACTGCTATTCGCATAATTTCTGCGCTTTAATGTGCCATAATATGCTCCGATTTGATCTGTGGTGGCCAGTAATTGTGGTCTTGGCGCGTTAGTTGTATATATGCTACACATTTTTGGGTTAGGTTAGGAAGATTTGGTTAGTGTTTCTCTGACTTTTGTGGTGTACACAGCTATTCGGTGCATTTCCGTGCTATAGAATGATCTACTATATTACGCTCGTCTCTGGGGAGCGAGCAGCGGTGGTCAGGGCACGTTAGTTTGAGTTAGGTTACGCTTGGTTTGATTAGTTTAGGCTAAGTTTGGTGGTGATAGCTTTGACTTTCGAACTATACACTATTATGTGGTGGATTCCTGTGTCCTACTGCGCTCTACTATATTGCGCTTGCTTTGGAGCGCCTGCAGCAGTGGTCGCGGTACTATGTGATGTGCAATACTACGTTCCGTTAGGTCAGCCTGGGCCAGGCTATGGCAGGATATCTTCGACTTTTGCGCTATTCACTGCAACGGGGTGGCCTTCTGCGCTCGACTGTGATCTAGTACATTCTGCTTTCCTCTGTGGAGGCCAGCAATAGTGATCTTGTCAAGTTAGCTTGAGTTGTATTACGTTCGGCTAGGTTAGGGGAGGCTACATTGTCTTTTGTGACTTTCACTGCTATTCCATGGATTCCAGTGCTCTATTGTTCTCTAATATACTCTGACTGGAGCCGGGGCGGCCAGCAATATTGGTCTCGTAACTTTATGTTGAGATAGACTACGTCCGGAATGCTTCGGTTTTGTCAAGTTTGCTCACGATATGTTTGACTTTTGTGCGGTACACAGCAATGCGGAGGAATACTGCGCTCTGTTGTGCTCTTGTATATTCTGCTTGGCTTTGTGAAGCCATCAATAGTGGTCTCGGCACGTTCGGTTGGGCTATGCTACATTAGGTTATGTTACGTTTTGTGTTGTTAGGATTGGAAAGTTTTCAATTTTGTGCTGTATACTGCTATCCGCGGATTTCTGCGCTCTCCAGTGTTCTAATATTTCCTGCTTTGATCTGGGGAGGCCAGCAATGGTAGCCGCGGCACGTTAAGTTGAGATAGGTTACTCTCTGATAGGTCAGGTTATGTTAAGCATGGACAGGTTTACCCAGACTTTCGTGCTATACACTGCGATCCGGACGGTATCTGCGCTCCACTGCGCCCTACTTTTCTCTGCTTAGCCCTTAGAATGCCAGCAGTATTGGTCTCGGCACGATAGGTTGTGTTAGGTTACGTATGGTCGGTTTAGGTTAAACTGTGTTCCGTAAGTGTAGCTTTTGCATTCGTGCTGTACACTGTATTCCGGTGGACCTCTGCGCTCGACCGTGCTTCACTATATTCTGCTCGGCTCTGAGGAGGACACCAAGAGTGGTCGCGGCACGTTACGTTTAGGTAGTCTGATTTTGGTTATGTTACGTTAGCCAGAGTTAGGTCTGGCTAGATATGACTTTTGTGCTATACACTGGGCTTCTATGGATTTCGGCGCTCTACTGTCCTATAGTAAGCTTTGCTCGACACTGGGGAGACCAGCAATTGTGGAAGCGGTACGTTAGGCTCAGTTATGCTACGTCTGGATACGTTAAGGTTGGATATTTTAAGATAGGGTAGCTTTGACTTTTCTACTATACACTGCAATACGGCGGACTTCTGCGCTCTACTGTGCTCTGTTTTGTTCTGCTTGGGCCTGGTGAGCGCAGCAATAATGGCTTCGGCACGTTATCTTGGGTTGAGCTACGAATGGTTAGGTTAGGTTGGTTCAGGTATGGTTTGTATATCTTTGACTTAATGGTCATACACTGCCATGCGGTGGATATCTGCGCTCTACTGTTCTGTAGTATGTTCTGCTTGGCTCTGTGAAGGCCAGTAATAGTTGTCTCGGCACGCTAGTTTGAGCTATAATGCTTCCGGTTATGTTACATTTGACGAGGTTGTGATAGGGTAGTATAGACTTTTGCGCTGTACACAGCTTTCCGCGGACTTCTGCTATCTACTGGGTCCTTGCATTTCCTGCTTGCATCGGGGGGTGGGGGGGACAACATTAGAGGCTCCGACACGTAAGGCTGGGATATGTCACGTATGGTTTGGTTAGATTTGGTTGAGCTCCGCCAGGTTATCTTCGACTTTCGTGCTATACACAGCAGTTCGGACGATTTTTGCGCTCGAATTTGCTCTGCTATATTCTGCTTGGCCCTGTGTGGGGAAGCAATAGTGTTCGCGGCCCGCTAGGCTGTGCTATGTTACGTTTGGCTAGCTTAGGACAGGTTACTCAAACTTTTGCTATATACACTGCTATTCGTCGGACATCTGCGCTCTAATGTGCTCTAATATGCTTTGCTTGGCCCCAAGGAGGCCACTAATAGAGGTCGCTGCATGTTATATTGTGTTATGCTATGTTCGCTTAGTCTAGGTTCGCGGTAGCCTTGACTTCTGTGCTATATATTCCTTTTCGTTGGATTTCTGCATTCTACTGCACTCTAACATTTTCCGCTTGTATCTGGGGATCCCAGCAATATATGTCTCATCACGTTATATTGAGTTACGCTACGTTTAGATAGGTTAGGATATGACAGGTTAGGACAGGCTATCCTCCACTTTTATGCTTTGCACGGTAATACAGTAGATTTCTGCTCCCTACTGTGCTCTAGTATATTCTGCTTGGATTTGGAATCGCCAGAAATAGTGGTCCCGGCGCGTTAGGTTGGGTTATGCTACGTTTTCTTGTGTTACGTTTTGCCAAGCTAGGATAAAATGGATTAGACTCTTGCGCCATTCACTGCCATTAGTTGTACTTTTGACATCTACTGTGCTCTAATATGTGCTGCTTGTATCTCGGCTGGACAGTATTGGTGGTCTCTGCACGATAGGTTTATTCAGCATCGGTTCGTTAGGTTAGGTTCGGAAGGCTTGGCTAGGATTTCTTTGACGTTCGTGCTGTACACGGTTGTCCGGCGCATATCTGCTCTCTACATAGCTCTACTATACTCTGCTCGATTCGAGGGAGCAAGCAATATATATCGTGGAAAGCTATGTTGGGTTAGCTGTCGTTTGGTTGTCCTAGGTTAGGCTAAGTTTGGTCATTGCAGCTTTGACTTTCGTGCAATGTACTGCAAGTCGGCGCACTTCTGTCATCTGCTGCGCCCTACTACATTCTGCTTGGCTACGGGGAGTCCAGGAGCAGTGGTCGCTGCAGGTTACTTTCAGCTATGCAACTTTCGTTTGAGTTAGGTGAGGCCAAGTTATGTTGGGATATATACAGGTTTTGTGCTATTCACTGCAATGCGGTGGATTTTAGCGCTCTGCTGTGCTCTAGTATATTCCGCTTGGCCCTGAGGAAGCTAGCAATATGGTTCTTAGCAGGTTGAGTTGAGCTATGCTGCGCTCGGTTATGTTGTGTTTGGTGGAGTTAGGATAGGATAGCCTAGACCTTTGTGCTATACGCTCCTATCTGCAGATTCCTGTGCTCTACTGTTTTCTACTATTTTTTGCTTGGCTCCTTGTAGGCCAGCAATAGCGGTCTCGGCACGTTATGTTCAGCTAGGTTATGATTGGTTAGGATAGGTTTTGTTACGTTAGGTCAGGATATCTTCGACTCTTGCGCTGTTTACAGAATTGCGGTAGATTTCTGCGGCTACCCTGCTCTGGTAGCTTCTGCTTCTCACTGTGCATGCCAATAATAATTGTCTCGCCATGTTAGGTTGAGTTTCGTTGCATTTGGATATGTTACGTTTGGCTAGATTAGGAGAGGCTACTTTGAGCTTTGTGCTGTACACTGCTATTCGTTGGATTTCTGCATCCTACTGTGCTCGTATATGTTCTGCTTTGCTCTGGGGAGTCCAGGAATATTTGTTTCGTCACGTTACGTTAAGTTACAGTACGTTTGGACAGGTCAGGATTGGTCAGGTTAGATAAGGGTGTTTTCCACTTTTTTGCTTTGCACTGCATTGCCGCGGACTCCTGCGCTCTACTGTACTGAATTATATTCTGCTTGGCTTTAGAGAGGCCAGCAGTAGTGGCCTAAGAGCGTTAGGTTGAGTTAGGCTTCGTTTGATTATGACACATTAGTTATGTTAGGAGAGAGTAGCTTAGACTTTTATGCCATACACTGCTATTCGGCAGATTTCTGCCATCCCTTGTGCACAATTATTTTCTGATTGGCTCCGGGGTGGCAAGGAATTGTGGTCTCGTCACGCTATGTCATGTTACACTACGTTTGGGATGGTTAGGTTAGGTAAGCTTAGGTCACGATTTGTTTCACTTATGTGCTATACACTGCTATGCCGTGGGTCTATGCGCTCTACTGCGCTCTAACATCTTCTGCTTGGCACCAAGGTGGCAAGAGATTGCAGTCTCCGCACGTTAGGTTGAGCTGCGATACGTCTGGTTGTGCTACATTTGGTGATGTTCTTACAGAGTAGTTCAGACTTTTATGCCATACACTGCTATTCGGTTTATTTCTGCCATCTACTGTGCACTAATATTCTCTGCTTGGCTCCGGGATGGATACCAGGTAATGTTGAGACATCCTCGACTCCTGTGCTATACACTGCTACTCGGTGGATTTCTGCGATCTACTGTGCCCTAGTATGTCCTACTTGGCTTTGGCGAGGACAGTAATAGCGTTCTCGGCACGATAGTTTTGAATAGGCTATGTTCGGTTGTCTCCTGTTTGTCTGGTTTATGTTTACATACCTTTCTTTTCTGATATGCACATCGGTTCTATGAATTTCTGCGTTCTACTCTCCGCTAATGCGTTCGGCTTGGCTCTGGGGAGGCTAGCAATTGTGGTCGCGGCATGTAAGTTTGAGTTAGGTTACGTTCGGCTATGCTACGTTTGGTTAGGTTAGGTGGGGATAGCTTTGACCTCAGTTCCATGGTCTGGGATTAGGTAGATTTCTGCTCCCTACAGAGCTCTGATATTTTCAGCATGGCCCTGCGTAGGAGAGCAACAGCGATCTCAGCAGGTTATGTTGAGTCATGATACTCCCGGCTATGTTGGGTTAGGCCAAGCTTGGTTAGGATAGCTTTAACTTAAATGCTGTACACTACCGTTCGGTGGACTTCAGAGCTCGACTGTGTTCTAGCACGTCCTGCCTGGCACTGAGGACGGCGGCAATAGCAGCCTTGGCACGTTAGGTTGTGTTACCCTAATTTGGCTGCGTCCTGTTGTTTTGGGTCAGGTTTGGGTAGGACTGACGTATCTGATATACACTGCGGTTCTATGGATACCTGCGTTCCACACTCCACCAATGTGCTCTGCTCGGCTCTGTGGAGGCCAGCAGTAGTGGTCGTGGCGCGTTAGGTTGAAGTAGGTTATGCTTGGTTATGTTGCAATTGATTCGGTTCGGAGAGGGCAGCTTTGACCTTAATTATATATTCTGCTGTTAGGAGGGCTTCTGAGTTCTACAGTGTTGTAATATTTTCAGCTTGGCTCTGGGAAGGACAGAAATAGTGTTATTTTCTCGTTATGTTGAGTCAGATTACGTCCGGTTAGGCTGGTTTACGATATGCTTGGAAAGGATAGCTTTAACTTTTGTGCTGCACACTGCTGTTCGATGTATTTCTGTGCTCTACAGTGCTCTAGTATAACCTGCTTGGCTCTCGGTAGGGCAGCAATAGCGGTCTCGGCATGTTAGGCTGATTTATTCTATGTTTGGCTATGTTCTCTCTGTTTGGGTTAGGCTTGGCTCGCTTTGACATTTCTGATCTACACTGCGATTCTATTGATTTCTGCGGTCTAGCCCTACACTAACGTAGTCTGTTTGCCCATGTGGAGGCTTCCAATGATGGTCCCGGATCGTTAGGTTCAGTTGCGATACGTTCGGTTATGTTAAGATTGCCTATGTTAGGAGAAGATACCTTTAACCGAAGTGCTATAGTAGCGCTATTATGTTGATATCCGCGCCCTACTGTGCTCTAATAGGGCCTGCTTCGCTTGTGTGGGCGGGGGGGGGGGCAGAATTGCGTACCCGGCAATTTAGGTTGATTGAGGCTATGTTTGTTTACGATCTGTTGGCTTGGGTTAGGCTAGGTTTGGCTAGGATAGCAGTAACTTTTGTCCTGTACACTGCTATTCGGAGGATATCTGCGCATTACTGTGCTCTGGTATGTCCTGCTTGGATCCGGGGAGGGCTGCAATAGCGGTCTCGGCACGTTATGTTGAGTTAGGGTATGTTTGGTTATGTTCGGTTGCTATGTGTTAGGTTCGGGTAGCTTTGAGATTTCTGACTCACACTGGGATTCTAATGATTTCTACGTTCTACTCTCCACTAATGTATTCTGCTTGGCTCCGGGGAGGCCAGCAATAGTGGCCGAGGCAGGTTACGTTGAGTTATGCTACGTTTGGTTGGGTCATGTGAGGCTACCTTTGTTAAGGTTGGCTTCGACTTCCGTGCTATACAACATTATCCGGCAGTTGCCTGTCATCTGATGTGCACTTCTGTATTCTGTTTGGCTCTGGAGAGTCCGGCAGCAGTGGTCGTGGCACGCTCTGTAGAGTGACGCTACGTTTGGGTTGGTAAGGATTGGTCAGGTTACGTTAGGATACCTTCGACTATTGCGCTATTCACTGCAAGGCGGTGGATATATGCACACTACTGTGCTCTACTACACTCTGGTCGTCTCTTTGGAGGTCAGCAATAATTGCCTAGCCGTGTTAGGTTGAGTTAGGTTGAGTTCAGTTGCGTTTGGATATGTTACGTTTGGGTAGGTTAGGACAGGCTACCTTGGCCCTTTTGCTTTACACAGCTCTTCCGTGGGTTTCTGTGACCTTCTGCGCTCTGCTATGTTCTGCTCGGATCTGTGGTGGCCAGTAATAGCGGTCTCGGCAAGATATGTTGGGTTTTGTTACTTTTCGCTATGGTAGGTTAGGAAGGCTTGGTTAGAATTTCTTTGCCTTTTTTCATTTGCACTGCTATTCCGCGGATTTCTGCGCTCCGTATTGCTCCACCATACTCTGCTCGGCTCTGGTGAGGCAAGAAATAGAGGCTGCGGCACGTTCGGCTGTGTCGGGTTACGTTTCATTAGGTTAGGTTAGGTCAGGTTAGGTTAGTGTATCTGCGATTTTTGTGCTATACACACCTATGCGACGGATTTTTGCGCCCTACTGTGCTGTAGCACACTCTGGTTGCCTCTGTGTATACTATACTATACGCCGCTATACGCGGACTTCTGCGCTCTACCGTCTTCTAATATTTTCAGCTTGGCTCTGTGAAAGGCAGCCGTAGTGTTCTCGGCACGTTTGGTTCAGTCGTATTACGTTCGATTAGGTTAGGTTATGAAGGCTTGGTTAAGATTTCTTGGACGTTTGCGCTGCACACTGCTACAATCTCAATTCCTACGCTCTACATTGCTCTACTACAATCCGCTCGACACTGGGGAGCCGAGAAATTGTGTTCGTGGCACGTTAGGTTGCGGTAGGTTACGTTCGAATAGGATGGGTTATGTTTAGTTTGGTCAGGATAGCATTGTCTTTCTTCCAATACACGGCTTTCGGTGGATTCCTGTGGTCTGCAGTGCTCTACTGTGTTCTGCTTGTCTTCGCGTATGCCAGCAGCAGTGGTCGCGGCACGTTCAGTTGAGTTACGCTACGTTTGGTTAGTTTAGGTTAGGATCAGTTTGGTCAAGGTAGCTTCGACTTTCGTGCCATATACAGTTATTTGGTAGATTTCTGCGCTCCATATTGCTCTACTGTTCTCTGATAGAGTCTGGGGAGGCGACCAAGAGTGATCCTGGCACGTCAGGTGAGTTACGTTACATTTGGTTAGGTTACGGTGTGTCAAGTTTGGTCAGGATAAATACGACTTTCGTGCAATACTCCGTTTCTCGGTGGATTTCTGAGGACGACTGTGCTCTACTACATTCTGCTTGGCCCTGGGTAGGCCAGAAGTAGTGGCCGCGGCACGTTACGTTGACGTAGGCTACGTTTGGTTATGTTATGTTAGCTTGGGTTTGGTCTGGATGCATATGACTTTTGTATTATGCACTGTGATTCTATGTACTTCAGCGCCCTTCTGTCCTCTAGTACGTTCTGCTCTACTCCGTGGAGGCCAGCATTAGCGGTCGGGGCACGTTAGGTTGGGTTATGTTACGTCTGTTATGTTAACATTGGAAATATTAGGAGATGACATCTTCGAACATTGTGCTATACACTGCTATTCCCTGCATTTCTGCTCTTTAATGTGCTCCAGTATGATCTGCTTGGCTCCGAGGAGGCCAGTAATAGTGGTCTGGGGACGTTTGGTTGGGTTGTGTTACGTTTCGTTAGGTTAGGTTAGGAGGGTTCGATCAGGATTTCTCTGACTCTTGTGCTATACACTGATATTTGTTGGATTGCTGCTGTCTCCGTTGTTCTACTACTCTCCGCTCTGCTCCGGGGACGCGAGCAATAGGGGCCGTGGCATCTTAGGTTGCGTAATGTTATGTTTGGCCTGGTTAAGCTTGCTTAAGTTTGGTTACGATGGCTTTGACTTTCGTGCCATACACTGCTCTTCAGTGGATTGCAGTCATCTACATTGCTCTACTACATTCTGCTTGGCCCCGGGAATGCCAGTAGCAGGGGTCGCAGCACGGTACGTCAAGCTATGCTACGTTAGGTTAGGTTAGGATAGGACAGGTTCGGCTATGGTACCTACGACCTTTGTGATATACACTTCTATTCGGCTGATTTCTGCGTCACACATTGCTCTACTATACTCTGCACTACACAGTGGAGGCGAGCAATAGTGTTCGCGGGACGTTAAGTTGAGTTACGTGACGTATGATTAGGTTAGGTAAGGTTAAGTTTGGTTATGATAGCTTCGACTTTCCTGCTATAACCTGCTATTCGGTGGATTTCTGCGCCCTGATGTACTCTAAAACGCTCTGCTTGGCACTACGAAGGCCATCAACATAGGTCTCGGCACGTTATGTTGAGTTAGACTCCTCTTGGTTAGGTCATGATGGTTCAGGTTAGGTTATGGTATCTTTGACTCTTGCGCTGTTCACAGAATTGCGGTGGATTTCTGCGATCTACCCTGCTCTGGTACCTTCTGCTTGTCTCTGTGCATGCCAACAATAATTGTCTCGCCATGTTAGGTTGAGTTTCGTTGCATTTGGATCTGTTACGTTTGGCTAGGTTAGGATAGGCTACTTTGAGCTTTGTGCTGTACACTGCTATTCGTTGGATTTATGCATTCTACTGTGCTCGTATATGTTCCACTTTGCTCTGGGGAGTCCAGGAATATTCGTTTCGTCACGTTACGTTGAGTTACAGTACGTTTGGACAGGTCAGGATTGGTCAGGTTAAATTAGGGTGTTTTCCACTTTTTTGATTTGCACTGCATTGCCGTGGACTCCTGCGCTCTACTGTACTGAAGTATATTCTGCTTGGCTCCAGAGACGCCAGCAGTAGTGGCCTGAGAGCGTTGGGTTGAGTTAGGCTTTGTCTGCTTATGACACGTTAGTTATGTTAGGAGAGTGTAGCTTAGACTTTTACGCCATACGCTGCTATTCGGTGGACTTCTGCCATCTACTGTGCTCAATTATTTTCTGCTTGTTTCCGGGTTGGCAAGGAATAGTGGTCTCCTCACGCTATGTTATGTTTCACTGCGTTTGGATTTGTTAGGTTAGGTCAGCTTAGGTCAGGATGTGTTTGACTTATGTGCTATACACTGATATGCCGTGGGTCTATGCGCTCTACTCTGCTCTAATACTTTCTGTTTGGCTCCAGCGTGGAAGCAAATAGCGGTCTCGGCACGTTAGGGTGGGCTACGACACGTCTGGTTATGCTACGTTTGGTGAGGTTCGGAGGTGGTAGTTTAGACATTTGTGTCGTACACTGCTATTCGGTGGATTTCCACCCTCCACTATGCTCTAATATGTCCTACTTGGCTGTGCGGCGGCCAGAAACTGTGGTCTCGGCACGTCAGTCTGAGTAATGTTACGTCTTGTTAGGTTAGGTTGGGATGATCTGGTTAGGATTTTCGTTTTTGTGCTATACACTGCTGTTCGTTGGTTTTGTGCGCTCTACGTTGCTCTTCCACATTCTGCTCCTCTTTGGGTAGGAGGGGAGTAGTGGCCGTCGCACGTTACGTTGAGTTAGGTTATGCTTCGATAGGCTAGGTTAGTTTAGGTTTGACTAGAGTTGCTTTGACTTTCGTGCTATAGACTGCTATTCGGTGAATTCCTGTGATCTACAGTGCACTGTTATATTCTGCTTTGCTTCGGGGATGCCAGCGGCAGTGGTTGCGGCACCCTATGTCGAGCTATGTGACGTACGGTTAGTTTACGTTAGGCCTGGTTAGGTTACGATATCCAATCCTTTGTGCTATACACTGCTATTCGGTGGATTTCTGGGCTCTACATTGCTCTATTCTATTCTGCACGACTCTGGGGTTTCGATTAATCACGGTGGCGGCACCTTAGGCTGAGTAAGTCTACATTTGGTTAGTTTAGGTTATGTTAAGGTAGGTGAGGATAGCTTCGACTTTCGGATATCTGCGCTAGGCTGTGCTCTACTATATACTGCTTGGCCATGTGGAGGCCACCAATAGTGGTCGCGCGAGTCATATTGATGTAGGCTACGTTTGGTTAGGATATGTTAGTTGGGTTATGTTTGGATAGATATGACTTTTGTGCCATTCACTGCGGTTCCATTTATTTCTGCGCTCTACTGTCCTCTGATATGTTCTGCTCTACCCTGGGGAGGCCAGCCGTATTGCTGGCGGTACGTTAGGTTTATGTATGTAACGTTTTGTTATGTTAAGGTTGTATAGATCAGAATAGGATTGCCTTGACTTTTGTGCTATACACTGCTCTTCGGTGTATTTCTGCTATCTCTTGTACTCTAGTATGATCTGCTTGGTTCTGGGTTGGACAACAATAGGGGTTTCGTCATGCTAGGTTGAGTTATGTTACGTATGGTTTCATTAGATTAGGTTCAGTTTGATCAGGATAGCTTTAACTTTCGTACCATACACTCTTATGTGCTGGATTCTGGTGATCTGCTGTGCTCTGCTGTATTTGCCTTCTCTTTGAGGACGCCTGTAGCAGTGGTCGCGGCAGGTTATGTTGAGTTACTCTACGTGTAGGCAGGTTAGGTTTGACATGTCATGTAAGGGTATGTTTGACTTTTGTACTCTACACTGCCGTGCGGCGGATATATGTGCTCTGCTGAGCTCTAGTATGTTCTGCGTGACACTGGAGAGGCCAGCAGTACTGGTCTCGGCACGTTAGGATGAGTTATGCTACGTTTGGTTACGTTACATTTGGTGACGGTAGTATAGGATTGTTTAGTGTTTTGTGCTATACACTGCTGTCGGAGGATTTCTGCGCTCTACGAAGTTCTAACATTTTCTGATTGGCTCCGGCGAGGCCAGGAATAGAAGTCTCCGCGCCTTAGGTTGGAATATTCTACGATCGCTTATGAATCGTCCAGTTGCCTTAGGAGAGAGTAGCTTAGCCTTCTGTGCCCTACGCTGCTATTCGGTGGACTTCTCTGCTCTAATGTGCTCTAATATGTTCTGCCTGTCTCTGGGATGGCCAGTAGTTGTGCTTTCGGAACTCTGGGATATGTCAGGTTACGTTTCGTTAGGTCAGGTTATGAAGGATTTGTCAGAGTTTCTTTGACCTTTGTGCTGTACACTGATATTCGGTGGGTTCCTGCGATCTGCTGTGCTACAACACGGTGTGCTTTGCACTGCGGAGGTCAGCAATAGTGGTCTAGGCGCGTTAGGTCGTGTCATGTTACGTTTGATTAAGATACGTTTGGTATGGTTAGGATGGGATAGCCTGGACTTTTGTGATGTACACCGCCCTTCGGTGGATTTCTATGCTCTGCAAGGATCTACTACGCTCTGCTCGACCCCCTGGATGCCTGCAATAGTGGCCGTGGCATGTTCGGCTGTGTTAGGATACGTTCGCTTGGGTTTCGCTTACGTTGCGTTAGGCCCGGATAGCTTTGACTTTCGTGCTGTAAACTGTTATTAGGTGGAATTTTGAGACGTACTGTGCTCCGCTATGCACTACTCGAATCTCGGCTGCCCATAAATGCTGGTCGAGGCACGTTATTTTGAGTTATGTTACGATTGGCACTGTTACTATCTGTTAGGCTATGAAGCGAGGGCTTTAACTGTTGAGCTGTACACTGCCATTCGGTGTATTTCTGCGATCTACGGTGCTCTAATAATTTCTGCTTTGCTCTGGGGGTCTCAGTAACCGTGGTCTAGGCACGTTACTTTGTATCAGGTTACGGCTGGTTATGTCATATTTGGTTATGTTATGGAACCGTTCTAGGCACGTTACTTTGTATCAGGTTACGGCTGGTTATGTCATATTTGGTTATGTTATGGAACAGTTGCTTTGACTTTTGTGCTATGCACTGCTATTCAGGGGATTTCTGCGCTCCACTACCCCCTTATATTCTCTGCTCTGCTCTGCGGAGGCCATAAATTTTGTCTGAGGCGCGTTAGTTAGAGTTAGGTTGCGTTCGGTTATGTTACGTTTCGCTATGTTAGGGAAGGACATCCATGAATTTTGTGCTGTACACTAATGTTCGGTGGATCTCTGCTCTCCTCGTTGCTCTGCTATACGCTACTTGACTCTGTGGAGGCCAGCAATGGCGGTCGTGGCACGACAGGTTGTGTTAGGTTACGTTTGGTTAGGTTACGATCGGCTATGTTAGGAGGTGATAGCTTCGTCTTTTGTGCTACACACTGCTATTCGGAGGATTTCAGCGCTCTATAGTGCTCTAGTGTGTTCAGCTTGGCACTGGGAAGCCCACTAATAGTGGTCTCGGCAAGTTGTGTTGAGTTATGTTACGCTCGGTTGGGTCATGGTGGTCTGGGTTATGCCTGGATAACTTTGACATTCGTGGTGTACACTGCTATTCCGTGGATATCTGCGCTCCACTGTGCTCGACTATATTCTGCTCGTTCCTCGGGAGACTAGCAATTGTGGTCGGGGCACGTTACGCTGAGTTAGGCTATGTTCGGTTATGTTCTGCTTGTTTGGGTTATGTTTGGCTAGCTTAGACATTTCTGACATACACCGCAATTCTATGTATTTCTGCGTCCTACTATCCACATGTATGTTCTGTTTGGCTCTTTGGAGGCCAACAATCGTGGTCGCGTCACGTTATGTTGTGTTAGGTTACGTTTGGTTATGATAAGGTAGGCTAGGTTAGGAGATGATAGCTCTGACTTTTGTGCTGTATATTGCCATTCGGTGGATTTCAGGGTTCTGCTGTCCTCTAATGTGTTCAGCTTGGCTCTGCCAATGCCAGCAATAGCGGTTTCGGCAGGTTATGCTCGGTTAGGCTACGCTTGGGTCGGTTACGTTAGGTAAAGTTAGGTTAGGAGCTTCTAGGCTTTTGTGCTATACACTGCTATTCGGCGGATTTCTGCCTTCTACTGAGCTCTGGTTCATTCTGCTTGGCTCCGGGAAGGCGAGCAACAGCGGCATCGGCACATTGCGGTGAGTTAGGCTACATTTTCTTAGGTTAGGTTAGGTCGCGCTAGGTTTGGATATCTTCGACTACTGTGCTCTACACTGCAATGCGGCGGACTCCTGCGCTCTATTGTGCTCCAGTGTCTCTATTGGCTCTGTGGTTGTCAGCAATAGTGTTTTAGGCATGCTATGCTGTGTTGGATACGATTGGCTTCGTTATGTTCGCACAGGTTTGGCAAGGGCGGCTATAACTTTTGTGCTATAGCCTGTTTTCGTTGGATTTCTGCGCTCTGCTGTCATCTAGTATGCCCTGCTATGTTCCATGGAGGTCAGAAGTGGTATCGGCACGTTAGGCTAGGTTATAATGCGTTTGGTTATATTACGTTTGAATGGAATGCATGAGTATAGCTTCGGATTTTGTGATATACACTGTATTCTTCAGACTCCTGCGCTATACATTGCTCCAATATGCACCGCTTGGCTCTGGGTATGCCAGCAATGGCGATCGAGGCAAGTCATGTTTTGTTAGGCTACGTTGCATTTGGTTACGTTAGTTTGGTTTAGGTGAGGATGGATTTCACTTTTCTGTTATACTCTGCGATTCTATTAATTACTGTGCCCCACACTACTCTAATATTTTCTGCTCGGCTCCGCGGAGGCCAGCAATAAATGTCTACGCACGTTAGGTTGATTTCAGTTACGCTCAGTCAATCTAGGTTATGACAAGTTCGGTCAGCATGGCTTTGTCATTCGCGTTACGCACTCTTATTCGGTGCATATCGGCGCTCTACTGTTATCTACAACCATCTTCTTGGCCTTGGGCAGGCCAGGATTTACGGTCGCAGCACGCTATGTGGCGAGGGCAGCAATAATGTTGGCGGCACTTTGGGATTAGTTTGGTTACGTTTGGTGGAGTTACGATTGGTTAGCTTAGGGTACACTTGACCTCTGGGCTGCGCACAGCTGTTGTATGGAGTACTGCGCACTACTATGCGCATACACTATCTGCTTGTTTGCGGGGACGCCAGGAATAGTGGCCGCGGCAAGTTAGGTTGAGTCAAGTTCCGTTTGGGTAGGTAAGGTTTGGTCAGCCTAGTATCGGATATCTCTTACTCTTGTGCTGTACACTGCCATTCGGCGGATTTCTGCGATCCACAGTGCTGTAATATGCTCTGCTCTGCTCTGGGGATGCCAACACTATCGGTCTCTGCACGTTAGGTTGGGTGAGGCTTCGTTTCGTCAGGCGACGTTAATCTGGGATAGGTTTCTCTCAGGGTTAGCTTTGACGTCCGTGTTGTAAACTGCTATTCGGTAGATTTCAGAGTCCTAGTGTGCCCTAGTATGTTCCGCTTTGCCGTGGGTACGCTAGTTTGAGTTAGGTTACGTTCGGTTGAGTTATGTTTGGATATGTTAGGCCAGGTTAGCTTAGACTTTTGTGCTATACACCGCGATTCGGTCGATTTCTGCACTCTACTGTGCTCTAGAATGTAGTGCCGGGCCCCGGGGAGGGCAGCAATAGCGGTCTCAGTATGTTAGGTTGATTCAGGCTTAGTTTGGGTATGGCCTGTTGGTTTGGGTAAGGCTTGGTCAGTTTTGCCTTCTCCGATGTGCGCTGCGGTTCTATGGATTTCGGCCTCCTACTCGCCACTAATGTGTCCTGATTGGCTCTGTGGAGACCAGCAGGAGTGGTCGCGGCGCATTAGTTTGAGCTTGGTTACGCTTAGTTGTGTTACGGTTGGTTAGGTTTGGAGTGGATAGCCTTGACTTTAGTACTATTTTCTGCCATAAAGTGGATTTCGGCGACCGATAGCACTCTAATATTTTCAGCATGACCCTGAGGATACAAGCAATAGTGGTTGCGGCACGTTACTTTGAGACAGGTTACATTCTGTTAGGTAGGGTGAAGCCAAGTTTGGAAAGGATAGCATTATCTTTTGTGCTGTACACTGCCATTCGGTAGATCTCTGCGCTCTGCTGTTCTCAAGTATGTCCTGCTTGCCACTTTGGGCGAGGGGTGGGGCTGCAGCACTAGCGGTTTCGGCATGTTAGTTTGTGTTATGCTAGGTGTGGTTATGCCCTGTTGCTTTGGGTTAGGCTTAAGTACCTTTGACTCTTCTGATGTACTATGCGATACTATTTATCTCTGCGTTCAACTCCGCACTAGTGTACTCTGCTTGGCTCTGGGCAAGCCAGCAATGTTGGTCGCATCACGTTAAGATGTATTATGTTACGCTTGGTTATGTTACGATTGGTTAGGTTAGGAGCGGATTGCTTTGACTTTAGTGCTGTAGTATGCTCTTAGGTGGATTTCTGAGCCCTACAGTGCTCCAGTACGTTCAACTTGGCTCAGGGAATGGCCACAGTAGTGGACTCGGCATGTTATGTTCAGTCAGCTTGCGTTCGGTTATGTTGGGTTAGGCTATGTTTGGCTAGGATAGCATCAACTTATGTTCTGTACACTGATATTCGGTGGTATACTGCGCTGTACTGTGCTCTAGTATGTCCTGCTTGGCTCCGCGGTGTGCAGCAATAGCGATCTCGGCACGTTAGTGCGAGTTATTCTACGTTTGGGTAAGGTTTGTGTAGCTGCGACTTTTCTGATGTACACTGCGATTATAAGGTTCCCTGCGTCCTACTCTCGAATAATGTGTTCTGCTTGGCTCTGTGGAGGCCAGCAATAGGGGTCGTGACACATTTGTTTTAGTTTTGTTTCGTTCCGATATGTCACGAATGGTTAGGATAAGAAATGAAGTATAACCTTAGCGATATAGTCAATTATTAGGTGGACTTCTGCGACCTACAGCGCACTACTGCTTTCAGCTTCGCTCTGGGAAGGCCAGAAATAGTGGTATCAGAACGTAATGCTGAGTCAAGTTATGTTCGCTTAGGTTGGATCGGGCTAAGTTTGTAAAATGCAGCTATAGCTGAGTTGCTGCACACTGCTATTCGGTGGACTTCTGCTTTCTACTGTGCTCCAGTGTGTCCTGCTTGGCTCTCGAGAGGGCAGCAATGGCGGTCACCGCAAGTTAGGTAGGGATAGGCTACGTTTGAATATGTTCTGTTGCTATGGGCTTGGTTTGTGTAGCTTAGGCTTTAAGGATGTACACCACGATTCGACGGATTTCCGCCCGCTACTCTCTACTAACGTTTTCTGCTTAGCTCTGGGGAGGACAGCAGTAGTGGTCGCGGCACGTTTGGTCGAGGTAGCTTACGTTTTGTTACATTACGATTGTGTTGGTTTAGAGAGGAAAGGTTTGACTTTAGTGCTATAGCCTGCCACTAGGTGGATTTCTGCACCCTACGTAGCTCTAATATTTTCAGCTTGGCTTTGGCAAGGCCAGAAATAGTGGTCTCTGCCCGTTTTTGATGAGTCATGCTACGCTCGGTTAGGATGGGTTAGGCCAAGGTTGGCAAAGATAGCTTTAGCTTCTGTGTTGTAGACTGCTATTCGGTGGATTTCTACTCACTGCTGTGCTCCAGTATGCCCTGCTTGGCTCTGGGGAGGGCAACAATAGCGGTGTCCGCACGTTAAGTTGAGTCAGGCAAGGTTTGCATATTTTCCTTTCGTTCGGGTTAGGATTGGGTAGATTTGACTTTTCTGATATACACACCGATTAACTGCTTCTCTCTGTCCTACTTTCCACTAATGTGTTTCGTTTGACTCTGGCTAGGCCAGCAATAGTGATCGCGGCACGTTAGGTTGAGTTTGGTTACGTTCGGTTATGTTACGGTTGGTATGGTTACAAGGGGATAGCTCTGAATTTAGTGCCATAGTCTGCTATTGGGTGGATTTGTGCTCCCTACAGTGCTCTAATGTCTTCTGCATGCCTTTGGGAAGGCCAGCGATAGTGGTCTCGGCTCGTTATGGTGAGATAGGTAACGCCCGGTTAGGTCGGGTTAGGCTAAGTTTGGTTATGATAGCTTTAACTTTTGTGATGTACAAAACCATTTGGTGGCCTTCTGCGTTCTATAGTGCTCTAGTATATCGTGCTTGGCTCTGGGTTTGGGCAGCAATAACGTTCTCGGGATGTTAGGTTGGGTTAGGCCAATTTTGGGCATATTATGTTCGCTTGAGTAAGGCCTGTGCAGCTAACGCTTTTCTGATATACACTGCGATCCTATGGATTTCTGCGTTCCACTCTCCACCAATGTCTCGTGCTTGGCTCTAGGTAGGACAGCAAGGGTTGTCCCGGAACGTTATGATGAGTTAGGTTACGTTCGGGTATGTTACCGTAGGTTAAGTTCGGAGAGGATTGTATTTACTTGAATGCTAATGTCTGGTATTTGGTGGATTTCTGTGCCCCATTGTGCTCTAATGTTTTCAGCTTGGATCTGGGAATGACAGCAATAGTGGTCCCGCACGTTAGGTTGAATTAAAATATGTTTGGATATGTTATGTTGGGCTGGGTTACGTTCGTGTTGCTTTGACTTTTCCGATGTACGCTGAGATTCTATGCATTTCTGCGGTTTACACTCCACAAAGGGATCTGCTTTGCTCTGTGGTGGCCCGCAATGGCGCTCGTGGCACATTGTGATGGGTTATGTTAGGTTTCGTTATGTTACGATTGGTTCGGTTAGGAAATGATATCTCTGACCTTGGTGCTATATTCTGCTATTTGGTGGATCTCTGCGATCTACAGAGCTCTAATATTTTAGCTTAGCTCTGGGAAGGCCAGAAATATCGGTCTCGACACGTTACGCTGTGTCAGGCTGCTTTCGGTTGAATTGGTTTGGGCTACGTTTAACCAGGATAGCTTTAGCTTTTGTGCTGCACGCAACTCATCGGTGGATTTCTGCCCTCTACCGTGCTATAGTACGTCCTGCTTGGACCTGAGCATGGCAGCACCAGCCTTGTCGGCATGTTAGGATGAGTCATGCTTCGTTTGGCTACGTTCCGTTCACTTGGGCTAGGTTTTGGGTAGCTTCGACTTTTCTGGTATTCACAGTGTCCCGATGGTTTTCTGCGTTCTACTCTTCACTAGCGTGTTCCACTTGGCTCTGGACAGGCCAGCAATATTGGTCGCCTCGCATTAGGCTGAGTTAGGATACGTTTGGTCAAGTTACGATTGGCTAGGTTGGAGAGGATAGCTCTGACTTTAGAGCTATAGTCCGATAATAGGTGGATTTCTGCCTTCTACAGTACTTTAATATTTTCAGCTTGTCTCTGGGAAGGCCATCACTAGTGTCTTCGGCACGTTATGTTGGGTCATGTTACGACCGGTTAAGTTTGGTTGGGCTATGTTTGGTTAGGGTAGCCTTAACTTTTGGCCTTTACACTGATATTCGGCGGGTTTCTGCGCTCTATTGTGCTGTAGCAGGTCCTGGTTGGCTCTCGCGCGGGTATCAGTAACGACCTCGGCACGCAAGTATCAGTTATGCTATGTTTCTTTATGTTCCATTTGTTTGGGTTAGGCTGAAGTGTTTTTGACTTCCCTGATATACACAGCTCTTATATCGATTTCTGCGTTCTACTCTCCAATAGTGTGTCATACTCGGCTCTGGGGTGGGCAGCAATAGCGGTGTCAGCGCGTTAGTATGAGCTAGGCTATGATTGGTTACGTTCTGTTTGTTTGGGTTCGGATTTGGTGGCGTGGTCCTTTCATATATACACTTCGATTCTACGGATTTCTGCATTATAGTCTCCACTAGCGTGTTCTGCTTGGATCTGGGGAGGCGAGCGGTAGCGGTCGGTTTGCGTTAGGTTTAGTTTGATTACGCTTGGTTAGGTTAGGTTAGGTTAGATTTGGACAGGGTACCCTTTACCTTTGTGTTCTTCACTGCAATGCTGTCGATTTCTACGCTCTACTGTTTTCTTATATATTCTGCGCCGCTCTACTTTGGCCAGAAATAGTGGTCTCGTCAGATTACGTTGAGTTATGTTACGCATGGTTGCGTTACGGCTGGTTAGGTTTGGACAGGATAGATCTGACTTTTCTACTCTACACTGCTATTCGGTGGATCTCCGCGCTCTACCGTGCTTTAAAGTGACCTGCTAGGCTCTGGGGCTGGGCCAGCAATAGTGGTCTCGACTAGTTTGGCAGGGATAGATTACGTTTGGTTAGGTTGCGTTTGATTGGGTTTCGTTTGGGTAGCTTTGACTTTCCTGGCAAGGACAGCTATTATCGCTGCACGTTTGGTTGAGATTGGTACGCTTGGGTACGTTAAGATTGGTTAAGTTTGCAGTGGATGCATTGACCTTTGTGCTTCTCACTACAGTGCGGCGGATTACTGCGCTCTACTTTGATCTGATATATTCTGTTTGGCTCCGCGGAGGTCAGCAATGGTGGCCTCGGTACGTAAGGCTTAGTTCGGCTACGTTTGGTTAGGTTATGTTATTTTGGGTTAGGTTTGCATAGCTTCGGCTATCGTGGTATACACTGCTATTCGTTGGATTTCTGCGCTCTACCCTATTCCTGTATTTTCCGCTTGGAACTGGGGAGGCCAGAAATGGCGGCCTAGACACGTCCGGTTGGATTACGTTTCGCTCGGTTATGTTATGTTTGGGTAGGTTAGGTTAAGATAACTTCGACTTCTGCGATATACATTGCTATTCGGTGGTTTTCTGCACTCCACATTGCCCTAATATACTGTGCTGGACCATCCGGTGGACAGCAATGGTGGTCGTGTCACGATAAGTTGAGCTATGTTACGTTCGGCAATGCTACGTTGTGTTAGGTTTGCCTATGGCGGCTTTGACTTATGAGCTCTACACTGCTATTCGGTGTACTTCGGCACTCTAGATTGCTCTACTATACCCTGCTGGCCTCTTGTGAGGCTAGCAATTGCGGTCGCGGCACTAGTGGATGATTTACGCTCCCTTCGGTTAGGTTATGTTAGCTTGGGTTAGGTCTGCGTAACTTCGACTTTCGTGAAAAACACTGCTTTTCTGTGGATTTGTACGCTCTACTGTGATCTAGTGTCCTCTGTATTGCTCCGAGGAGGCCAGGAACAGTGGCCGCGGCGTGTTTTGTAGACTTAGGTTATGTTGGGTTAGGTTAGGCTATGTTTGGTCACGATATACATTACTTTTGTGCTACTCAACGCAGGGCGGTCGATTTCCACAACCTACTGTTCTCTTATATATTCTGCTGGTCTCCGAGGTGGTCAGAAACAGTGGGCTCTGCACGTTAGGTTGAGTTAGGTTATGTTTGCCAACGTCATGTTTGTTTGTGTTAGGTTTCTGTAGCTCCGACTTGCGTGGTATACACTGCTATTCGTTGGATTTCTGCGCACTACTGTGCTCCTGCATGTTCCGCTCGGCACAGGGGAGGCCAGAAATAGCGGCCTGTGAACGCTAGGTTGGATTATGTTGCGCTTGATTATGTTAAGTTTGGTTAGGTTAGGATTGGATATTTTCGACTTTTGCGCTATACACTTCTATTCGTTGGATTACTGCGCTCTACATTGCTCTACTCTACTCCACTCGGCCCTGGAATGGACAGGAATAGTGTTCGCGACACGATAGTCTGAGTTAGGTTACATTTGATTAGGCTAGGTTGGGTTAGGTTTGATTATGTTGGCTTTGACTTTTGCTCTATGCACTGCCATTCGTTGGATTCCTGCTTTCGACGGTACACTAATATGATCTGCTTGCCTCTGTGAATGGCAATGATTGGGGTCTCGACACGTTAGGTTCAGTTAGGTTACGTTTGGTTAGGGTACGTGTGTTTCTTTTCGGTTCGGGTAGCAACGAGCTTTCCGCTCTACACTGCGATTCTTAGGGTTTATGCTCTCTACTCTCCTTTAACGAGTTCTGCTTAGCTCCGTGGAGGCCGGCGATAGCGGTCGCGTCACATTATGTTCGGTTAGGTTACGCTTGATTATGTTACGTTTGGTTAGGTTAGGAGGGGCTAGCTTTGACTCTTGTGCTCAACAGCTATCCTATGGACTTCTGGGCACCACTGTGCTCCATCATATTCTGCTTGTCCCTGCAGATGCCAGAAATTGTGGTCGTTGCACGTTAGGTTGTGTTCTGTTACGTTTCGTTATGGTCTGCTTGTTTATTTTCGGGTTGTATAGCTTTGACACCCTTGGCACAGACTATTATTCGGTGGATTTCTGCGCTCTACTGCTCTCAACAGGACCCTGCTAGAATCCATGTGCCAACTATAGTGGTCTAGGCACATTAGGCTGTATTACGTTTCGTTTGGTTGCATTGCGATTGGGTAGGTTGGGTTAGGTTAGATCAGGTTCGGATAGGGTGCCGTTGGCTATTGCACTTTACGCAGTAATGCAGACGTTTCCTGCGCTATACTGTGCTCTAATATATTCAGCTTGGCTCTGCGGAGGCCAACAATGGCGTCCGCGACACGTTAGGCTGTGTTAGGTTACGTTTGGTTACGTTAAGTTTGGTAGGGTTAGGAGATGCTAGCTCTGACTTTGTGTTATATACTGTTATTCGGAAGACCTCTGCGCTCCACTGTGATCTGATATGCTCATCTTAGCTGTGGGAAAGGAGGAAATAGCGGTATCGGCACGTGAGGTTAAGTTAGGTTACGTTTGGCTGGCTCAGGATTGTTTAGATCAGGTTAGAATGGCTTTGACTTTCTGCCATACGCTACCATTCTATGTACATCTGCGTCTTACTCTCCTTTAATATGGTCTGCTTGGCGATGTGGAGGCGAGCAGTAGTACTCTATGCACGTTATGTTGGATTATGATGCGCTTGGATATGTTACGTTGGACTATGTTAGGAGAGGACAGCATTGACCACTGGGCTATGCACTGCTTTTCGGTGGATTTCTGCGCTCTACTATAACC
>NW_016909367.1:0-10810 GCF_001483705.2 Eufriesea mexicana | reverse complement strand
CTTAGGTTGGAATATTCTACGATCGCTTATGAATCGTCTAGTTGCCTTAGGAGAGAGTAGCTTAGCCTTCTGTGCCCTACGCTGCTATTCGGTGGACTTCTCTGCTCTAATGTGCTCTAATATGTTCTGCCTGTCTCTGGGATGGCCAGTAGTTGTGCTTTCGGAACTCTGGGATATGTCAGGTTACGTTTCGTTAGGTCAGGTTATGAAGGATTTGTCAGAGTTTCTTTGACCTTTGTGCTGTACACTGATATTCGGTGGGTTCCTGCGATCTGCTGTGCTACAACACGGTGTGCTTTGCACTGCGGAGGTCAGCAATAGTGGTCTAGGCGCGTTAGGTCGTGTCATGTTACGTTTGATTAAGATACGTTTGGTATGGTTAGGATGGGATAGCCTGGACTTTTGTGATGTACACCGCCCTTCGGTGGATTTCTATGCTCTGCAAGGATCTACTACGCTCTGCTCGACCCCCTGGATGCCTGCAATAGTGGCCGTGGCATGTTCGGCTGTGTTAGGATACGTTCGCTTGGGTTTCGCTTACGTTGCGTTAGGCCCGGATAGCTTTGACTTTCGTGCTGTAAACTGTTATTAGGTGGAATTTTGAGACGTACTGTGCTCCGCTATGCACTACTCGAATCTCGGCTGCCCATAAATGCTGGTCGAGGCACGTTATTTTGAGTTATGTTACGATTGGCACTGTTACTATCTGTTAGGCTATGAAGCGAGGGCTTTAACTGTTGAGCTGTACACTGCCATTCGGTGTATTTCTGCGATCTACGGTGCTCTAATAATTTCTGCTTTGCTCTGGGGGTCTCAGTAACCGTGGTCTAGGCACGTTACTTTGTATCAGGTTACGGCTGGTTATGTCATATTTGGTTATGTTATGGAACCGTTGCTTTGACTTTTGTGCTATGCAGTGCTATTCGGGGGATTTCTGCGCTCCACTACCACCTTATATTCTCTGCTCTGCTCTGCGGAGGCCATAAATTTTGTCTGAGGCGCGTTAGTTAGAGTTAGGTTGCGTTCGGTTATGTTACGTTTCGCTATGTTAGGGAAGGACATCCATGAATTTTGTGCTGTACACTAATGTTCGGTGGATCTCTGCTCTCCTCGTTGCTCTGCTATACGCTACTTGACTCTGTGGAGGCCAGCAATGGCGGTCGTGGCACGACAGGTTGTGTTAGGTTACGTTTGGTTAGGTTACGATCGGCTATGTTAGGAGGTGATAGCTTCGTCTTTTGTGCTACACACTGCTATTCGGAGGATTTCAGCGCTCTATAGTGCTCTAGTACGTCCTGCTTGGACCAGAGCATGGCAGCACCAGCCTTGTCGGCATGTTAGGATGAGTCATGCTTCGTTTGGCTATGTTCCGTTCACTTGGGCTAGGTTTTGGGTAGCTTCGACTTTTCTGGTATTCACAGTGTCCCGATGGTTTTCTGCGTTCTACTCTTCACTAGCGTGTTCCACTTGGCTCTGGACAGGCCAGCAATATTGGTCGCCTCGCATTAGGCTGAGTTAGGATACGTTTGGTCAAGTTACGATTGGCTAGGTTGGAGAGGATAGCTCTGACTTTAGAGCTATAGTCCGATAATAGGTGGATTTCTGCCTTCTACAGTACTTTAATATTTTCAGCTTGTCTCTGGGAAGGCCATCACTAGTGTCTTCGGCACGTTATGTTGGGTCATGTTACGACCGGTTAAGTTTGGTTAGGCTATGTTTGGTTAGGGTAGCCTTAACTTTTGGCCTTTACACTGATATTCGGCGGGTTTCTGCGCTCTATTGTGCTGTAGCAGGTCCTGGTTGGCTCTCGCGCGGGTATCAGTAACGACCTCGGCACGCAAGTATCAGTTATGCTATGTTTCTTTATGTTCCATTTGTTTGGGTTAGGCTGAAGTGTTTTTGACTTCCCTGATATACACAGCTCTTATATCGATTTCTGCGTTCTACTCTCCAATAGTGTGTCATACTCGGCTCTGGGGTGGGCAGCAATAGCGGTGTCAGCGCGTTAGTATGAGCTAGGCTATGATTGGTTACGTTCTGTTTGTTTGGGTTCGGATTTGGTGGCGTGGACCTTTCATATATACACTTCGATTCTACGGATTTCTGCATTATAGTCTCCACTAGCGTGTTCTGCTTGGATCTGGGGAGGCGAGCGGTAGCGGTCGGTTTGCGTTAGGTTTAGTTTGATTACGCTTGGTTAGGTTAGGTTAGGTTAGATTTGGACAGGGTACCCTTTACCTTTGTGTTCTTCACTGCAATGCTGTCGATTTCTACGCTCTACTGTTTTCTTATATATTCTGCGCCGCTCTACTTTGGCCAGAAATAGTGGTCTCGTCAGATTACGTTGAGTTATGTTACGCATGGTTGCGTTACGGCTGGTTAGGTTTGGACAGGATAGATCTGACTTTTCTACTCTACACTGCTATTCGGTGGATCTCCGCGCTCTACCGTGCTTTAAAGTGACCTGCTAGGCTCTGGGGCTGGGCCAGCAATAGTGGTCTCGACTAGTTAGGCAGGGATAGGTTACGTTTGGTTAGGTTGCGTTTGATTGGGTTTCGTTTGGGTAGCTTTGACTTTCCTGGCAAGGACAGCTATTATCGCTGCACGTTTGGTTGAGTTTGGTACGCTTGGGTACGTTAAGATTGGTTAAGTTTGCAGAGGATGCATTGACCTTTGTGCTTCTCACTACAGTGCGGCGGATTACTGCGCTCTACTTTGATCTGATATATTCTGTTTGGCTCCGCGGAGGTCAGCAATGGTGGCCTCGGTACGTAAGGCTTAGTTCGGCTACGTTTGGTTAGGTTATGTTATTTTGGGTTAGGTTTGCATAGCTTCGGCTATCGTGGTATACACTGCTATTCGTTGGATTTCTGCGCTCTACCCTATTCCTGTATTTTCCGCTTGGAACTGGGGAGGCCAGAAATGGCGGCCTAGACACGTCCGGTTGGATTACGTTTCGCTCGGTTATGTTATGTTTGGGTAGGTTAGGTTAAGATAACTTCGACTTCTGCGATATACATTGCTATTCGGTGGTTTTCTGCACTCCACATTGCCCTAATATACTGTGCTGGACCATCCGGTGGACAGCAATGGTGGTCGTGTCACGATAAGTTGAGCTATGTTACGTTCGGCAATGCTACGTTGTGTTAGGTTTGCCTATGGCGGCTTTGACTTATGAGCTCTACACTGCTATTCGGTGTACTTCGGCACTCTAGATTGCTCTACTATACCCTGCTGGCCTCTTGTGAGGCTAGCAATTGCGGTCGCGGCACTAGTGGATGATTTACGCTCCCTTCGGTTAGGTTATGTTAGCTTGGGTTAGGTCTGCGTAACTTCGACTTTCGTGAAAAACACTGCTTTTCTGTGGATTTGTACGCTCTACTGTGATCTAGTGTCCTCTGTATTGCTCCGAGGAGGCCAGGAACAGTGGCCGCGGCGTGTTTTGTAGACTTAGGTTACGTTGGGTTAGGTTAGGCTATGTTTGGTCACGATATACATTACTTTTGTGCTACTCAACGCAGGGCGGTCGATTTCCACAACCTACTGTTCTCTTATATATTCTGCTGGTCTCCGAGGTGGTCAGAAACAGTGGGCTCTGCACGTTAGGTTGAGTTAGGTTATGTTTGCCAACGTCATGTTTGTTTGTGTTAGGTTTCTGTAGCTCCGACTTGCGTGGTATACACTGCTATTCGTTGGATTTCTGCGCACTACTGTGCTCCTGCATGTTCCGCTCGGCACAGGGGAGGCCAGAAATAGCGGCCTGTGAACGCTAGGTTGGATTATGTTGCGCTTGACTATGTTAAGTTTGGTTAGGTTAGGATTGGATATTTTCGACTTTTGCGCTGTACACTTCTATTCGTTGGATTACTGCGCTCTACATTGCTCTACTCTACTCCACTCGGCCCTGGAATGGACAGGAATAGTGTTCGCGACACGATAGTCTGAGTTAGGTTACATTTGATTAGGCTAGGTTGGGTTAGGTTTGATTATGTTGGCTTTGACTTTTGCTCTATGCACTGCCATTCGTTGGATTCCTGCTTTCGACGGTACACTAATATGATCTGCTTGCCTCTGTGAATGGCAATGATTGGGGTCTCGACACGTTAGGTTCAGTTAGGTTACGTTTGGTTAGGGTTCGTGTGTTTCTTTTCGGTTCGGGTAGCAACGAGCTTTCCGCTCTACACTGCGATTCTTAGGGTTTATGCTCTCTACTCTCCTTTAACGAGTTCTGCTTAGCTCCGTGGAGGCCGGCGATAGCGGTCGCGTCACATTATGTTCGGTTAGGTTACGCTTGATTATGTTACGTTTGGTTAGGTTAGGAGGGGCTAGCTTTGACTCTTGTGCTCAACAGCTATCCTATGGACTTCTGGGCACCACTGTGCTCCATCATATTCTGCTTGTCCCTGCAGATGCCAGAAATTGTGGTCGTTGCACGTTAGGTTGTGTTCTGTTACGTTTCGTTATGGTCTGCTTGTTTATTTTCGGGTTGTATAGCTTTGACATAAATGGCGGCCTAGACACGTCCGGTTGGATTACGTTTCGCTCGGTTATGTTATGTTTGGGTAGGTTAGGTTAAGATAACTTCGACTTCTGCGATATACATTGCTATTCGGTGGTTTTCTGCACTCCACATTGCCCTAATATACTGTGCTGGACCATCCGGTGGACAGCAATGGTGGTCGTGTCACGATAAGTTGAGCTATGTTACGTTCGGCAATGCTACGTTGTGTTAGGTTTGCCTATGGCGGCTTTGACTTATGAGCTCTACACTGCTATTCGGTGTACTTCGGCACTCTAGATTGCTCTACTATACCCTGCTGGCCTCTTGTGAGGCTAGCAATTGCGGTCGCGGCACTAGTGGATGATTTACGCTCCCTTCGGTTAGGTTATGTTAGCTTGGGTTAGGTCTGCGTAACTTCGACTTTCGTGAAAAACACTGCTTTTCTGTGGATTTGTACGCTCTACTGTGATCTAGTGTCCTCTGTATTGCTCCGAGGAGGCCAGGAACAGTGGCCGCGGCGTGTTTTGTAGACTTAGGTTACGTTGGGTTAGGTTAGGCTATGTTTGGTCACGATATACATTACTTTTGTGCTACTCAACGCAGGGCGGTCGATTTCCACAACCTACTGTTCTCTTATATATTCTGCTGGTCTCCGAGGTGGTCAGAAACAGTGGGCTCTGCACGTTAGGTTGAGTTAGGTTATGTTTGCCAACGTCATGTTTGTTTGTGTTAGGTTTCTGTAGCTCCGACTTGCGTGGTATACACTGCTATTCGTTGGATTTCTGCGCACTACTGTGCTCCTGCATGTTCCGCTCGGCACAGGGGAGGCCAGAAATAGCGGCCTGTGAACGCTAGGTTGGATTATGTTGCGCTTGACTATGTTAAGTTTGGTTAGGTTAGGATTGGATATTTTCGACTTTTGCGCTGTACACTTCTATTCGTTGGATTACTGCGCTCTACATTGCTCTACTCTACTCCACTCGGCCCTGGAATGGACAGGAATAGTGTTCGCGACACGATAGTCTGAGTTAGGTTACATTTGATTAGGCTAGGTTGGGTTAGGTTTGATTATGTTGGCTTTGACTTTTGCTCTATGCACTGCCATTCGTTGGATTCCTGCTTTCGACGGTACACTAATATGATCTGCTTGCCTCTGTGAATGGCAATGATTGGGGTCTCGACACGTAAGGTTCAGTTAGGTTACGTTTGGTTAGGGTACGTGTGTTTCTTTTCGGTTCGGGTAGCTACGAGCTTTCCGCTCTACACTGCGATTCTTAGGGTTTATGCTCTCTACTCTCCTTTAACGAGTTCTGCTTAGCTCCGTGGAGGCCGGCGATAGCGGTCGCGTCACATTATGTTCGGTTAGGTTACGCTTGATTATGTTACGTTTGGTTAGGTTAGGAGGGGCTAGCTTTGACTCCTGTGCTCAACAGCTATCCTATGGACTTCTGGGCACCACTGTGCTCCATCATATTCTGCTTGTCCCTGCAGATGCCAGAAATTGTGGTCGTTGCACGTTAGGTTGTGTTCTGTTACGTTTCGTTATGGTCTGCTTGTTTATTTTCGGGTTGTATAGCTTTGACACCCTTGGCACAGACTATTATTCGGTGGATTTCTGCGCTCTACTGCTCTCAACAGGACCCTGCTAGAATCCATGTGCCAACTATAGTGGTCTAGGCACATTAGGCTGTATTACGTTTCGTTTGGTTGCATTGCGATTGGGTAGGTTGGGTTAGGTTAGATCAGGTTCGGATAGGGTGCCGTTGGCTATTGCACTTTACGCAGTAATGCAGACGTTTCCTGCGCTATACTGTGCTCTAATATATTCAGCTTGGCTCTGCGGAGGCCAACAATGGCGTCCGCGACACGTTAGGCTGTGTTAGGTTACGTTTGGTTACGTTAAGTTTGGTAGGGTTAGGAGATGCTAGCTCTGACCTTGTGTTATATACTGTTATTCGGAGTGTTACGTTTGGTTACGTTAAGTTTGGTAGGGTTAGGAGATGCTAGCTCTGACTTTGTGTTATATGCTAGCTCCACTGTGATCTGATATTCTGATATTGGCTCTTGGAAAGGAAGAAATATCGGTATCGACACGTGATGTTAAGTTAGGTTACGTTTGGCTCGCTCAGGTTTGTTTGGGTCAGGTAAGAAAGGCATTGACTTTCTGCCATACGCTACCGTTTTATGTACATCTGCGTCTTACTCTCCTCTAATATGGTCTGCTTGGCGATGTGGAGGCCAGCAGTAGTGCTTTAGGCACGTTAGGTTGGATTATGATGCGCTTGGGTATGTTACGTTTGACTACGTTAGGAGAGGCCAGCTTTGACCATTGGGCTATGCACTGCTTTTCGGTGGACTCCTGCGCTCTACTATAACCTAATCGGCTCTGCTTTGCTCTGGGCGGGCCACAAACAGTGGCCGCGGTGCGTTAAGAAGGGATAGGTTACGTTTGGCTAGTTTGTACTTGCTTGGCTTAGGACAGGATAGCTTTGTCCTTTGTGCTCAACACAGATGCTCTATGGACTTCTGTGCGCTACTGTGCTCTATCATATTCCGCTTGTCCCTTTGTTCGCCAGGAGTAGCGGTCGCGGCAGGTTAGGTTGAGCTCTTCTACGTTCGGTTAAGTTAGGTTACGTCAGGTCAGGATAGGATATCTTCGATCTTTGTGCTTTTCACTGAAATGCGGTCGATTTCGACACTTTAATGTTTTCTTGTATATTCGGCGTGGCTCTACGTTGGCCAGAAATGGTGGTGTCGGCACGATTGTTTGCGTTATGTTGCGTTTGGATATGGCACGGTAGTTTGGGTTAGGTCAGGATAGCATTGACTTTTCAGCTATACACTGATATTCAGTGCATTTATGCGCTCTTCTGTGCCGTAACATGCTCTGCTGGGTTCCGGGGGACAGCAGTAGTGGTCTCGGCAACATGGGCAGTGTTAGGTTACGTTTGATTGGGTTTTGTTTGGATAACTTTGGCTTTTTTTGCAAGGACTGCTATTAGGTGAATTCTTGCGCTCTAGTCTGCTCTACTGTACTCTGTTCGACCCCGGGGTCGCCAGCAATCGTGGTCGCTGCACGTTAGGTTGTGTCAGGTTACGTTTGAATATGTTACGTTTCGTTAGAGCAGGGGAGGATAGCAACGACCTTTGTGCTATATACTGATATTAGGTGGACTTCTGCGCTCCACTATTATCAGATATGTTTAGCTTTGCTCTTGGAAATACCGCAATAGCGTCCTCTGCACCTTATGCTTAGTTAGGCTACTTATACGTCGTTTAGGTTAGGACATGTTAGGTTATGTTGTCCCTACTCTTGTGCTTCACACTGCAACGCCTCGGATTCCTGTGGCCTACTGTGCTCTAGTCTACTCTGCTTGGCTCTGGTGAAGTCAGGAGCAGCGATGTAGGGCCGTTAGCTGGAGTTACGTTACGTCTGGTAATGCTACGTTTGGTTAGGTTAGGGTAGGGCAGCCATGACCTTTGTGCTGTACACCGCTGTTCGGTGGATTTCTAAGCTCTACTGTGATCTAATATGCTTTACTTTGCTCCGGGGGCCAGAAATAGTGGCCGGTCGCTTTATGTTTTGTTAGGTCACGTTTGGTTGGGCTATGTTTGTTAGGGTTAGGATAGGACATCTCTGGCTTTTGCGCTGTACACTGCTATTCGGCAGATTTCTGCAATCTACTGTGCTCTACTATGCTCTGCTCGACTCTGGGGAGGCCAGTGATTGTGGTCTCGGCACGAAAGATTGAGTAATGTTACGTTCGGTCACGTTAGATTAGGCTAGGTTTGGAGTGGATAGCTTTGACTTTTAGAATATGCACCGATATTAGGTGGAGTTCTGCGCTCTACTGTGCTCTAGTATGTTGTGCTTGGCACTGGGGAGGACAGAAATACTGGCCATTGCAAGCTAGGCTGGGATAGCTTACTTTCGCGTTTGTTACGATTGGTTAGGTTAGGAGAGGGTTGCTCTGACTTTTGTGCAGTATACTGACAATCGGCGGGTTTCTGCAATCTACATTGCTCTAATATTGCCTTATTGGTTCTTGGAAAGACAGCAATAGTGATACCGGCACGTTGGGCCGCGTTATGCTACGTTTGATTCGTTCGGGTTTTGTCAGGTTAGGTTAGTGTAACTTTGACTTTTGTCCTTTGCACTCAAATGCGGAGGATTTCTGCGCTTTACTGTTCTGTGGTATACTCTGATTGGCTTGCGGAGGTCAGTGACAATGGTCTAGGCACGTTAGATTCTGATATGTTACGTTTGGTTATGTTATGCTTGGCTAGGTTAGGCTAGGTTAACCTGGACTTATGTGGTATAAACTGCATTACGGGGGATTTCTGCGCAATACCGTGATTTAATATGCTCTGCCTTGCTCTGGGGGGGGGGGGGCTGAAATAATGGCTTCGGCGCGTTTGGTTTGGTTAGGTTACATTTGGATAGGTCAGGTTTGTTTGGGTGAGGTTAGTGTATCTTTGACTTTTGCGCTGCGCAATGAAACGCGGAGGATATCTGCGCTATACTGTGCCCTAATATGCTTCGCTCGACTCTGGGAAGGCCAGCAATAGTGGTCGCTGCGCATTACTTTGAGTTAGTTTACGTTTGGTGAGGTTAGGAGAGGATGTCTATTACTTTTGTGCTATAAACGGCTACTCGGTGGATTCCTGCGTCCCACAGAGATCTGATATGTACAGCTCGTCTCTGGTAAATACCGCAATAGTGGTCAGGGCATCCTATGCTGAAATAGGCTACGTTTGGGTTGTTTAGGTTAGGCCAGGTTAGGTTTGTATATCTATTCTCTTATGCTATACATTGCAACGCCGCCGATTACTGTGACATACAGTGCCCTATCATATTCTGCCTTGCACTGTGGAGTTCAGCAATAGTGGTTTAGGGCGGTTTGGTGGGGTTAGGTTACGTTTGGTTATACTATGTTTGGTTAGGTTAGGCAAAGACGGATTCAACTTTCATGACATACACTGCTATTCGGTGGGTTTCTGCGCTTTACTGTTATCTAATGTACAGTGTCCGCGGCGCGTCATGCATTGTTATGTTGCCTTAGGTTAGGTTAGGTTTCATTGGGTTAGGATAGGTTATCTTCGACTTTTGTGCTGTACATACATATGCCTTGGACTCCTGCGGTCTACTGTGCTGTAGTATGTTCTGCTTGGCTCTGGGGAGGCCAGTAATTGTTGTCTCTCCCTGTTATGTTGATGTGGGATACGTTTGGTTTGGTTGTGTTAGCTAGGGCTAGGTTTAGGTTGCTTCGGCTTTTCTTCTGTACACAGCTATTCTATGGATTTCTGTTCTCTACTCCCCTCTAATACGTTCAGCTTGGCTCTGTGGAGGCAAGCAATGGTGGTAGCGTCACGTTAGGTTGAGTTACGTTACGTTAGGTTACGACAAGGTTGGTTAGGTTATAAGGGCTGGCTATGACTCTTGCGCAACAGACAGCTAGTCGGCGGATTCCTGCAATCTGCTGTGTTCTGATGTATTCAGCTTGTCTCTGGCAGTGTTAGCAAGTGTGGCATCGGCACGCTACTTCGAGTTAGGCTACGGTTGTTTGGGTTAGTTTAGGACGCGTTAAGATAGGGTATCATTGATTTTTCTGCATTACACTACCATGCGGCCGACTTCTGCGCTCTACTGAGCTCTAGTATATGTTGCTTGTATCTGTGGCGGCCAGCAATAGTGGTCTGTCCATGTTAGTTTGTGATAGGCTTCGTTTGGATGCGTTACGTTCGGCTGGGTTAGGATATGCTACATTGACCTCTGGGCTCTTCACTCCTGTTCGGTGCATTTGTGCGCTCTAACGTGCTGTAATGTGCTCTGCCTGGATCTGGGGAGTACAGCAATTTTGGTCCCGTCAGGTTGTGATTAGGTATACTACGTTTGGATATGTAAGGTGAGGACTATTTATTTCAGGAAATGATTGACTTTTGTGCCAAACTCTTCAATGCGCTGGATTTCTGCGCTCTGCATTGCTCTAGTATACCTGGCTTGGCTCTGGGGAGGCCAGAACCTGTGGTCTCGGCGCGTTAGGTTTAGATATGATACGGTTGCATATGACAAGTTTGGATACGTTACGCCAGAACGGCTAAGACATTTGTGCCACTCAATGATATTCGTTGAATTCCTGCGCCTTACTGCGCTCTAATATTATCTGCTCGGATCTGGGGTTGCCAGTAACAGTGGTCTCGGCACGATAGGTTGAGTTATGCTACGTTTCGTTAGGGTAGGTTAGGAACGTCTGGTCAGGATTTCTTTCCCTTTAATGCTATACACTGCTGCTGGGTGGATACCTGCAC
>NW_016909366.1:0-1636 GCF_001483705.2 Eufriesea mexicana | reverse complement strand
ATTGATGTACGGATGTATGGATGTATGGATGTATATATGTATGGATGTATGGACGAATAGATGCATGGATCGATTGATGTATGAATGGGTGCTTGTATGGGTTGAAGGATGTATGGTTCAATGTAAGTATGGATGGGTAGATGTATGAATGGACGGATGTATGGATGGATAGAGGTATGGATGGATGGACGTCTGAATGTATGAATGTACGTACGTATGTATGTTTGAGTGTATGGATGTATTTGTGGTATGTATGTATGGATGTATGTATGGATGGATGTAAGTATGCATGTATGGATGTATGTATGAATGAATGTATGGGTGTATGTATGGATCTGTGTATTGATATGTGTATGGATGCATGGCGGGATGGATGAATTGGTGGATGGATGTATGGATGGAAGGATGTGTGGATCGATGGATATATGGTAGGGTGGAAGTTTGGATGAATGGATGTATGGATTTGTGGATGTACGAATGGATGTATGTATGGATGTATGGTTGTATGGTTGGACGGATTTATGGTTGTTTGGATGAGTGGAAGTATGGATGTACGGATGTGTGGATGTATGGATGTATATATTTATGGATGTATGTATGGATAGATGTGTGGATCGATGGATGTATGGCTGGGTGCTTGTATGGGTGGATGGATGGATGGCTCGATGGATGTATAGATGGTTGGATGTATGGATGGATGGATGTATGGATCGATTGAGGAATGGATGGATGTATGTACGGATCTATGGATGCAAGGATGTATATATGTATGTATGTATTTATGTATGGATGTATGGGTGTATGGATGGATGGATGTATGGATGGATGTATGTATGGATGTTTGAATGGATGTATGTATATATGTAAGTATGGATGTATGGAAGGATGTATGTATGGATGTCTGTGTGGACGAATGTATTGGTGTATGTCTGGATGTATGTATCGACGTATGTATGGACGTATGGATGGATGGATGGATGCATTGTTGCATTGATGTATGGATGGATAGATGGATGGATTGGTGGATTGATGTATGGATGGATGGATGTACGGTTCGGTGTATGTATGTATGTATGTATGTATGGATGGATGGATGTTTGAATGTATGGATGCATTTGAGTTATGTATCTATGAATGTGTGCATGTATGGAAGCACGCATGTTTATGGATGCATGGATGTAAGGATGTGTGGATGCTAGAATGGATGGGTGGATGGACGGAAGAACGGATGTATGGATGGATGTATGTATGGATGAATGTATGGATGAATGAGTGTATGGGTGGACGGAATTATGCATGTATGGGTGTGTGGATGTATGGATGTGTGGATGGCTGCATGTACGGATGGTATGATGTGCGAATGCATGGATGTTTGAATGTATGGATATATTTGAGTTTTGTATGTATGGATGTACTCATGTAAGCATGCATGGATTTACGGATGCATGGATATATGGATATGTGGGTGGATGAATGAATGGGTGGGCGAGCGGAAGAACGGATGTATGTATGGATGAATGTATGCGTGTAAGTATGGATCTGTGCATTTATGTGTGCATGGATGTATACAATTATGGATGTATGAATGGATAGATTTATGGATCGATGGATGTATGGGTGGGTGGATGTATGGATG
>NW_016909365.1:1456-6818 GCF_001483705.2 Eufriesea mexicana | reverse complement strand
GCATAGCACAAAAGACGAAGGCAACTTGACCAAACGTAATCTAACCTAACCTTACTAAACGTACATAGCAGCTATTACTATTATGTTACATTTGTTAGGTTAGGCTAGTTATAGTTCAGTCAGGATAGCCATGACCTTCGTCTATACACTGTGTTTCTATGGATTTCTGAACCCTCCTCTTCCCTAATATGTGCTGCCCGTCTCTGGGGTGGTCAGCGGTAGTGGTCACGGCACGATACGTTGAGTTCTGTTGCGTTTGGCTATGTTACGCCTAGTTATGTTAGGACAGTGAGGCATTGACTTTCTTGAGGCATTGACTTCTTTGCTACGCGTTGCTATTTGGAGAGTTTCTGCTCCCTACTGTGCTCTAATATTTTCTACTTTTCTCTAGGGAGGCTGGAAACTGTGGTCTCTGCACATTACGTCATTTTCCGTTACGTTTGGTTAGTTAAGGTTACGCTAAGTTCGGTTAGGACTGCTTTGACTTTCGTCATATGCACAGTTATTCGGCGGATTCCTGCGCTCGTCTGCCCTCTACAACATTCTGCTCGGCCCTGTGGAGGCCAGCAGCAGATGTCTCGGCACGTTGGTGTGAGCAATGTTACGTTTGGTGATGTGAAGGTTCGTTAAGTTAGGATAGAGTAGTTTTGACTTTTGTGCTATGCCCTGATATTTGTTGGATTCCTGCGTTCCTCTATGCTCTAGTACGTCCTTCTCGGCTCTGGGGACGCCAGCAATGGTGGTCTCGGCGCTTTGCTTTGAGTTAAACTACGTTGGGTTAGGTTACATTAGGTCTGGCTATATTTGTATATCTTCGACTTTTGTGCTATAAACAGCAATGGGGTAGATTTCTGGGCTCTACCGTGCTCTACTACATTCTACTTTGCCCTGGGGAGGCCAGTAACAGCTGTCCCTCCACGATGGGTAGAGTTATGTAACATTTGGTTATGTGAAGGCTGGTTTTGTTAATACAGGGTAGTTCCGACACTTACGCAGTACACTGCTATTCGGTGCGTTTCTGCGTTCTACTATGCTCCAGCTTGACTTGCCTCGCCCTGGGGAGACCAGCAATTCTGTTCTCGGCTCGTCAGTTTCGTATACGATAAGTTTGGATACGTTACGTTTGGGTACGGAATGATAGGATAGATTTAACATTCGTGGTATACACAACCTTTCGGTGGATTTCCGCGCCCTATTCTTCTGTAATATGTTCTGCTATGCTCTGTGGATGCCAGAAATATCGGTCGCGGCACGTTAGGTTGAGCTGGGTTACGTTCGGTTGTGTTATGAATTATCATGTTAGGATATTATAGCTCTGACTTTTTTTGCTGCACACAGCTATCCGGTGCATTTCCATGCTCTACTGTGCTCTAGCATGTTCTCCTTGGCCCTGGGTAGGCCAGCAGTTATGGTCTCGTCACGTTAAGTTGGGTTAGGCTACGTTCGGTTAGGTTATGCTAAGCCAGGTTATGATAGGATGTCTCCGACTTTTGTGCTACACACTGCAATGCGGTAGATTCCTGCGCTTTGTTGTTCTCTAGTGTTTTCTGCTTGGCGCTGGGGAGGCCAGCAATAGTGTCTTCGGCACCTTAGGTTGGGGTCGCTTACGTTCGGTTATGTTACGTTTGGTTAGGTTGGGATATGGTGGTTATGACTTTTGTACTATAAACTGCGGTTCTATGGATTCCTGCGCTCTTCTCTCCTCTAATATTTTCTGCTTGGCTCAGGCGAGGGCAGCTATAGATATCTCGCAACTTAAGGATGTGTTGTGTTACGTTTGGTTACGTTACGTTTGTATAGGTTAGGATACGATTGCTTCGGCTATTGTGCTGTACACTGCTTTTCGATGATTTCTGCGCTCTGCTCTGATCTAGCATGCTCTTCCCAACCCTGCGGGGGCGAACAATAGTGGCCTCGGCACGTTATGTTCGTGTAGGTTGCGTATGGTTACGTTACGTTTGGTGCGGTTAGGAAGGAAGGCTCTGGCGTCCGTGCTATACACTGCCTTTCGGTGGATTTCTGCGCCCTACTCTGCCCTAATATGTTCTGCATTGCTCCGTAGAGGACAGGAATAGTGCTCTCGATAAGTTATGTTTAGTTAAGCTACGTTTGGTATGGTTAGGTTACATTAGACTTGGTTAGGTTTGCTCTGACTTATGTGATATGCGCTTCTTTTCGGCGCCTTCCTGCACTCTACATAGCTTTACTGTACCCTGCCCGACTCTGGGTTGGGCTGCATAGGGGCCGTGGCACGTTACGATGTGTTATGTTGCGCAAGCTTAGGTTAGGTTAGGTTAAGCTTTGTTGGGGCGTCTTAGACGCTCGTGCTATACGCTGTTATAAGCTAGATTTCAGCGAGCTACTCTCCTCTAATATGCTCAGCTTGGCTTTGGCGAGGGCAGAAATGTTGGTCCAGGCACGTGACACTGAGTTAGGTCACGTCCGGTTCCTTTACGATTGGCTTGGTTAAGACAGGGTAGCTTCGACTTTTGCGAGGCAAAGTGCTATTCGGTGGATTTTTGCTCTCTGCGTTGTTCTACTATCCTCTGCTTGGCTCTGAGGACTTCAACAATTATTGCTGTGGCACGCTTGGTTGAGAAATGTTATGTTCGGTTAGGCTGGGGTAGGCTAAGCTTCGTTAGTGTAGCCTTGACTTTTGTGCTATACACTGCTATTCAGAGGGTTCCTGCTCTCTGCTGTGCTCTATAATGTTCTGCTTGCCTCTGGGAGGGCCAGCAATAATGGTCTCCGCACGATAGATTCTGATATGTAAGCTCAGACATGTTGCGTTTGGTTAGGTTAGGACAGGATAGCTATGATATTTGCGCTATACACTGATGCTCGGAAGATTTCTGCACGCTACGTTGCTTTACTACCCACTGCTTTGCTCTGAGGACGTCAGCAATGGTGGTCGTGGCACGCTTGGTTGTGTTAGGTTACATTTGGGTTGGTAAGAGTGGGTAAAGTTTGGTTAGGATATCCTTGACGTTTGTGCTACACATAGCTATTCGGTGGATCGCTGCTCTCTACTGTGCTCTAGGTAACACTGCTTGGCTCTGGGCAGGCCAGAAATCGTAGCTTCGGCACGTCAGGTTTGGCTATGCTACTTTTGGTTACCTTACGTTTGATTAGGATAGGGTAGCTTTGACTTTGGCGCTATGCACTGCTATTCACTGGTTTTCTGCGCTCTACGTATCCCTAGTATACCCCGCACGACTATCTGGTGTCTAGAAATTGTGGTCGTGACTGGTTAGTTTCTGTTATGTTACGTTCGGTTGAGTTAGGTTAGGCAATGTTTGGTTAGGACCGTTTTTCACTTTCGTGATATACGCTGTTATTATGAGGTTTTCTGCGCTCTAATATGCTCTACTATATTCTGCTTGGCCCTGGCGATGCCAGAAATAGTGATCGCTGCACGCTACGTTGAGGGAGTCTACGTTTGGTTGGGTTACGTTTGTTTGGGTTAGGTTTTGATAGCTTTGACTTTTCTGCTATTCACTGCGATTCTGTGGATTGCTGCGCTCTACTCTCCTCTGCCATGTTCTGCTTGGTTCTGTGGTTGCCAGCAATAGTGATCGCGGCACGATGGGTTTAGATACGGTACGTTTGGCTATTTCACGATTGGTTAGGTTAGGGTAGGGTAGCTTCCTCTTCTGCGCTCTGCGTTGCTATTCGGTGGACTTCTGCATCCTACTCTGCACTAGTATGTCCTGCTTGGCCCTGGGGGCCAGCGATAGCGGCTCCGGCACGTTTACGTTTAGTTAGGCTGCGATTGGTTAGGTTGGTATGGGTCAGGCTTGGTTTGAGTATTTTTACCTATTTTGCTGCCTACTACAATGTGCCTGATTCCTACGTCCGACCGTGCTCTAGTATATTCTGCCTGGATATGCGGGCGGCAGCAATAGTTGTCTCAGCACCCTAGGTTGTGTTATGTTACGTTTCGTTAGTTAGGGTTTGGTTAGGCTCGGTTACTATAGCGCTGATTTTTACGCTATACACTGCTACTCGGTGGATCTCTGCACTTTTCTGTGCTCCAGTACGTTCTGCTCGGCTCTGCGGAGGCCGGCAATAGTGGTCTCGTCAAGTTAGGTTGAGTTATCTTACGATGGGCTGTGTTACGCTACGTTTCGTTCGCATAGGGCAGCATCGACATTTATACAGTGCTCTGAAATCTTATGGCTTTCTGCGCTCTACCCGCCTCTGGGATGTTGAGCTTGTCACTGGGGATGGCAGCAACAGTAGTCTCGGAGCGATATGTTGAGTTAGGTTACGATCATTTGTGTTAATTTTGGTTAGGTTAGGTTAGGATAGCTTTGAATTCTGTGCTATATACAGCTATTCGGTGCATTTCCGTGGTCTGCTGTGCTATAACATGCTCTGACTTGTTCCTGGGAGTCCAGAAATGGCGCCCGCACACGTTAGGCGGTGTTAGGTTAAGTTTGGCTAGGTCACGTTAGTTTTGGTATGATCCTGATTGCTTCGACTTTCCTTCTGTATACTCCTTTTGTATGGACCCCTGCGATGTACTCTACCGCAATATGTCCTGGTTGGCCCTGGGGAGGCGAGCAATAGTGGAATCGGCACGTTAGGAGTATTTAGATTACGTTCGGCTAGGGTTGGTTAGGCTAAGTTTGGCTTGGATTTTTTGGACTCTTGTGCTATACACTGCTGCTCGGTGTGTGTCTGCGCTCTACATTGCTATATTGCACTCTGTTCTGCTCTCGGGTGTCCTGCAATAGTGGACGTGGCTCGTTGGTATGAGTAAGGTTACGTTCAGTTAGGTTAGGTTGGGACAAGTTAGCTTTGGATATCCCTGACTTTTGTTATACACTGCAATGAAGCGGATTTCTGCGCTCTACTGTGCTCCAGTATACTCTGCTTGGCTCTAGGAAGGCCAACAGTGGTGGACTCGGCTCGTTAGGTTAAGCTAGGTTAGGATTTGTTTGGTTTGGTTAGTTTATGTCTGGTTGCGACTGCTTTGACTTTCGTGATATATGGTGTTACTCGATGGACTTCTGCGAACTACTGTGCTCGAATGTGTTATGCTTGGCTATGGGGAGGCCAGCGGCAGTGGTCTCGGCACGTTGGGTTCAGTTACTTTACATTTGGTTATGTTTAGAAGAGGCAGATTTGACCCTGCTCTATGCACTGCTACCCTGTTGCTTTCTTCGCCTTGCATTCATCAACTATACCCTGCTCGGCTCTGGAGATGCCAGCCATAGTAGCAGTGGCACAATGCGTTGCGATATCCTACGTTTGGTTAGGTTAGGTTTTGTTAGGTTAGGTTAAGTTTTACTAGGACAATATTGTCTTTCGTGCTGTACACAGTTTTTCGGTGGATTTCTGCGCACTACTGTGGTCT
>NW_016909365.1:0-1391 GCF_001483705.2 Eufriesea mexicana | reverse complement strand
ACGGTCAGGTTAGCTTGGGTCAGGTTCGGTTAGGATATCTTTGACTCTTGTGCTCTGCACTGCTAGGCAGTGCCTTTCTGCTATCTAAGTTGCTATACCATACTCTGCTGGACGTTCGGGTATCCACCTATTGCGGCCGTGCCCGGTCAGGCTAAGATATGTTACATTAGGTTATGATAGGTTTGCCTATGTTTGGCCAGGACATCTCAGACTTTCGTGCTATACGCAATTTTCCGGTGGACCTCTGCGCACTAATGTTCTGTATCATATTCTGCTTCGTCCCGGGGAGGCCAGCAACAGTGGTCTCGGCATGTCAAGTTGAGTTAGTACACGTTTGGTCAGGTTTTGTTGGTGTGTGTAAGGTTTGTACAGCTTTGCCTTTTCTGCTATTCACAGCGATTGGATGGATTGCTGCGCTCTACATTCTTCTACCATATCCAGCTTATCTCTGCGGAGGCCGGCAATAGTGTTCGCGGCACGGTAGGTTGAGTTAAGTTACGTTTGGCTATGTTAGGATTTGTTATGTTAGGGTAGGACTGTTTTGACTTTTGTGGTATACACTGCTATTCGGTGGATCTCTGCGCTCCCCTGTGCTGTACCATGTTCTGCATGTCTTTGTGGACGCCAGAAATGCTGTTCGTGACGCGTTAGTTTGAGTTGTGTTACCTTCTCGCAGGATGTTTGAGTTGTGTTACCTTCACGCAGGTTACGTTAGGAAAGATTTGGCTAGTGTAGCTTTGACTTTTGCGCTACATGCTGCAATTCCGTAGATTTCTGCCCCCTGCAATGCTCTAGCGTAATTTGCTTCGATCTGTGGAGGCCAAAAATGGCGGCCTCGTCACGTTAGTTCGTGATATGTTCCATTTCGTTGGGTTAGGTTAGTTTGGGCAAGGATAAGATAGCTTTGGCTTTTCCTCTGGACACAGCTCATCTATGCTTCTCTGTGTTCTGCTCTCCTATACTATGTTCTGCCTAGCGCTGGGGAGGCCAGAAATAGTGGTCGCGACACGATAGGGTCAGTCAGGCTACGTTTAGCCGTGTTAGGTTGGGGTAGCTTCGACCTATGTGCTATACACATCTATTCTATGGATTTCTGCGCGCTACTTTTCTCCATCGTATTCAACATACCTCTCGGATCGCCAGCAATGGTGGTCACGGCGCGTTATGTTGAGTTGCTTTACGTTCGGTTAGGTTAGGTTGGTTTGGGTTAGGTTAGGGTAACCTTAACTTTTCTGCTATAAACTGCTGTTCCATGGATTCGTGTACTCTGCTCTCCTCTATTATGATCTGCTTGGTTCTGGGGATTCCACTAATAGTGTTCGTGGTACGTTAGGTTGAGTTATGTTACGTATGGTAGGGTTAGGCTGGGATATGTTTGCTAAGTGTAGGTT
>NW_016909364.1:8866-10355 GCF_001483705.2 Eufriesea mexicana | reverse complement strand
CATCAACTGCTGGACTCCCAATCGCAACGCAGGGCATATTTCGGTCGAGTAGAGCGCAGAGGTGCAAGGATTGCAGTATATAGTGCAAAAGACAAGGATATCCTAACCTAACATGTACAAACCTAACCTAACCTTACGCAACCTGTCCGCGGTCAATATTTCTGAAACTCCTAGAGCAAACCTGGGAATATTAGATCAGAGTGGAGCGCAGAAAACTAGCGGACAGCAGTGTATGGCACGAAAGTCGTGGCTATTCTAGCCTATCGTAGCCAAACATAATACAAGCGAATGTGACATATCTCAATCTAACGTGCGAAGACAACTATTGCTGGGCTCCCAAGTGCCACGTAGAAAATATTACAGCACAGTAGAGAGCAGAAATCCACAGAAGAGCAGTGCGTAGTACCAAACTCGTAGCTGTCCTATCCTAAACTAACCAAACATATCGTAACCAAGCATAGAATAACTCGGCCTAACGTCCCGGGACCAATAATGTTGACCTCCCAGAGCAAAGCAGAATGTAGTAGAGCACGGTCGAGCGGAGAAATACGCGGAATAACTGTGTGCAGCGGGATAGTCAAGGCTATATTGGACGAACGAAACGCAACCTAACCAAGCGAAACGTAACCGCCCTCTGCCTAGCGCGCCGAGACCAACATTGCTGGCATTGCCAGAGCCAAACAGAAAATATTAGAGCACAGTGGAGCGCAGAAATCCACCGCATTGCAGCTTATAGCACAAAAGTCGAAGATATACTAACATAAACTGACCTAACCCATCCTAACCTAACGGAACCTGTCTCATCATAAGGTGCTGAGACCACAACTGCTGGCTTCCCCAGATCCAAGCAGAACACCCTAGCGCAAAGTAGAGCGCATCAATGCTCCTAGTAACGGTGTGTGTCAAAGAAGTCGAAGCTATCATGTTCTAACATAGGATAGGTAGTCCAGCGGTAGTGGCCGCGGCTCGAGGCTCAGTTAGGTTAAGCTTGGCTATGCTACGATTGTTTAGGTTTGGGTAGAGTAGCTTTGACTTTTGCGCTATGCACTACTATTAGGTGATCTCCTGCGCTCTACTCTGCTCTAGTGTGTTCTGCCTGGTTCTGTGCATGGCAGCAATAGTGGTTGCAGCACGTTAGGATATCTTAAACTGCGTATGGTTACGCTACCTTAGTTAAGGTTAGGATGGGATAACTTTCACTCTTACGCTGTACACTGATTTTCTAATATCTAACATTCTCCGCTTTGCTTTTTCGAGGCCAGAAATAGTTTCCGCGGCGCGTTAGATTGTGTTAGGCTTCGCTTGGTTATGTTAGGTCTGGTTACGTCATATTTGATTACGTTCGATATGGAATTTTTGACTTTTGCGCTATGCTCTGCTATTCGGTGTATGTCTGCCCTCTTCGTAGCGTTACTGTACCCTACTTGTCTCTGGGGAGGCCAGCAATGGCGATCGCGGCACGGTAGGTTGGGCTTCGTTGCGCCTTGCT
>NW_016909364.1:0-8110 GCF_001483705.2 Eufriesea mexicana | reverse complement strand
AGACCGTACACATCGTAACCGGTCCTAACCAAATGAAACCTAACTCAACCTAACGAACCGAGACCACAATTGACGGCCTCTCCAGAGTCAAGCTGAGAATGCCACCGTATGGCAAAAAGCCACCGTATGTCCGTGTATAGCATAAAAGTCAGAGCAATCCTGTGCGAACCTAGCCAATCGTAACGTAACCAAACGTACCCTAATCCAACCTAACGTGCCGAGAACACTATTTGTGGCCTCCAAGAGGCAAGCAGGATATGATAGGGGACAGTAGAGCGTAGGTACCCGACTCATTGCTGTGTACAGCAAAAAGGTCAAAGGTACCCAATCCTCCCCTGAAGTAACATGACATAACCGAACGTATCCTAACTCAATCTAGCGTGTCGCCACGACTATTGCTGACCTGCGCAGAGTCGAGCAAAACATATTAGATTAGAGCAGAGCAGTGAAATCCACAGAATCTCATTATATAGCAGAAAAGTCAAATATACCCGAACCTACCCCAAACTAACAAAACCAAACCAACCGTTGCCTAACACAACACAACGTGCCGAGGCCGCTACCGCTATTCTCCACCGAGGCAAGCAGAACATTCTATAGCACCGTAGAGCGCAGGAATCCACGGAACAGCAGTGTATAGCACAAAAGTCAAAGCTATCATATCCTAACCCAACCAAATGTAACGTAAACAAACGTAGCATAACTAAACCTAGCGTGCGGAGACGTCTATTGCTGCACTCCCGAGAGCCAAGCAGAACATATTAGAGGAGAGTAGGGCGCAGAAATAAATAGAGTATCAGTCTATTGTGCAAAAGGCAAGCTACACTCTGCTAACGCAGCTAAACGTAATATAACCGAACGTTACCGAGTTAAAGGCAGCGTCCCGAGAACACTAATGCTGGCCACCCCTGAGGCTAGCGGAACGTGCTAGAGCACAGTATAGCGCAGTAGTGCACCGAATAGCAGTGTATAGCACAAAAGTCAAAGCTACCCTATCCTAGCCTAGCCAATCGTAACATAACAGGACATACCCTAATTCAAACTAACGTGCCGCGAACACAGTTGCTGGCGACCCTAGAGCCAAGCATAACGCGCTAGAGGACGGCAGAGAACAGAGATTCACTGAATTGCAGTGTAGAGCAGAAAAGTCAAGATCACCTGTGCCTAACACGAACCAACGTAGAATTGCCAAACGTTGCCTAACTCAACATAACTTGCCGCGACCACTATTGCTGCCCTCCCCAGAGCAAGACAGATGGCATTAGCGCAATGTAGAGCGCAGAAATCCACGGAATAGCAATGTGTGGCACAAAGGTCAAAGGTATCCTATCCTGCCCTAACAGAACGTAACTTAACCGAGCGTAACCTAATTAAACATAACGTGACGAGACGTCTATTGCTGCCCTCCCCAGAGTCAAGAAGGACATATTAGAGGGGAGTAGAGCGCAGAAATCTATAGAACAGCATTGTACAGCACAAGAGGTATATCTACCATACCCTAAACTAACGAAACCTAACAAAAGCGAACGCAATCGAACTCAGCCAAACGTGCAGGGACCAATATTGCTGGCCTCCCCAGAGCCAAGGGGTACATATTAGTTCGCAGTAGAACGCAGAAATCCACGGAATAGCAGTTTATAGCACAAAAGTCAAAGCTACCCTATCCTGCCCTAACAATACGTACCTTAACCAAACGTTACCTAAACAAACATAATGTGTCGAAACCACACTTGCCGACCTCCACAGTGACTAGCTGAACATATTGGAGGGGAGTAGAGCGCGGAAGTCCATAGAATAGTAGTGTACAGCACACAAGCCAACGCGATCCTATCCGAACCTAACCAAACGTACCACAAACAGCCTAACGCGGCGAGACGTATATTTCTGCCCTCCCCAGAGCCAAGCAGAACACGTGAGAAGAGAGCGGAGCACAGAAATCCGTGGAATCTCAATGTATAGCGGAAAAGTCATAGACATCCGGAACTAACCCAGGCTAACGTAACCTAACCAAACATAGCCTAACACAATATTACGTGCCGCAAACGCTATTGCTGGCCTCCACAGTGTAGAGCAGAATAAAGTGGAGCGCAGCAGAGCGCAGAATTCCACCCAATAACAGCGTATAGCACGAAAGCCGAATCTACCCTTTCCAAAACTTAGCGTAACCTAACCTAGCCAAACGTAACAGAACTCAACCTAGCGTGCCGAGGCCAACAATGCTGGCCACCAAAAAGCCAAGGAGAAGTACTAGAGCAAAGCAGAAAGCAGAGATCCACCGAATAGCAGTATACGGCACAGAAGTAAAAGCTGTCTTCTCCCATCCTAACCAAACGTAACGTAACCGAATGTAACATAACTCAACCTAACGTGTCGAGACTTCAATTGCTGCCCTCTACAGGGCCAGGCAGAACATATTAGAGGAGAGTAGAGCACAGATATCCATATACCAGCAGTGTATATCACATAAGTCATAGCTACTCCATCCTAACCTAAGAGAACCTAGCATAACCGAACGTAACCCAGTTAAAGCTAACGTGCCAAGGATGCTACTGCTGGCCTCCATAAGGCTAAGCAGAATATAGTAGCTAACAGCGTAGCGCAGAAGTCCGCCGAACAACTGTGTATAGCACGGTCGTCAAAGATATCCATACCGCACCCATCGTATCCTAACCTAACCAAACGTAACCGATCTCAACCTAGCGTGCCGAGACCAAGATTGCTGGCCTGCCCAGAAACAAGCAGATCATATTAGAGCACACTAGAGAACAGAAATCCATCGTATAGCAGTGTACAGCACAAAAGTAAATGCTATCCTCCCCTAACATAGCCAAACGTTACGTAACCGAACGTAACACAACTTTTCCTAACGTGCCTCGACAGATATTGCTGGTCGCCTCAGAGTCGAGCAGGGTATAGTAGAGCAATGTAGAGCGCAGAAATTGACCGAATAGCAGTGTATAGCGCAAAATTTAAAGCCACTCCTTCCTAACCTAACAAATCGTAGCATATCTGAAAGTAACATAACACATGGTATCGTGCCGCGGCCAATACAGCTGGGCTCCCCAGATTCGAGCATGGTATAGTAGAGCTCAGTAGAGCGTTCGGTTACACCCGATAACAATTTATGTCAAGAAAGCCGAAGATATCCTGATCTAACGCAATGTAACCTAACCAAACCGAACGTTTTCTAGCCCAACCTAACGTGCTGAGACCACTATGTCTGGCCTCCCTGGAGCCAAGCAGAAAATAATAGAGCACACCGGAGCGCAGAAATCCTCAGCATTGCAGTGTGTAGCACAGAAGTCAAACGTAGCCTGACCTAACTTTGCCCAACCTAACATATCCAAACGTAGTGTAAGTAAACGTAGCGTGGGAAGACCAATATCGCTACCCTCGCAGAGCCAAGCAGAGCATATAAGAACACATTTGAGTGCCGAAATCCCCCGAATAGTAGTGAATAGCACAAATATCAATGTAGCCTAGTCTGACCCAGTCAAATGTAACATAACCAAACGTAGCCTAACTCAACCTAACATGACGAGACCATAATTGCTGGCATCCAGATAGACAAGTAGAATGGACTAGGGTACAGTAGAGCGCAGAAATCCTCCGCACTGCCGTGAAGAGAACAAAAGCTGTAGAAACCATAACATAACCTGACCTAACCTAACCTAACCGAACGTTGCATAACTCAACATAAGGTGAGGAGACCACTGCTGCTGGCGCCCCAGAGCCAAGCAGAGAGTATTAGACCATAGGAGATCACAGGAATCCACCACATAGTAGTTTATAGCACGAAAGTCGTAGCTATTCTAACCAAACTTGTCCTAAGCTAACCAAACGAAACGTAACCAAACTCAAATTAGCGTGCCACGAACACCACTGCACGCCTCCCGAGAGCCGAGCGGTGTATAGTAGAGCAATGTCGAGTGCGGAAATGCACCGAATAGCAGTGTACAGCAAAAAAGGCAAGGAAATCGTAGCCTAGCCTTCCTAACCTAACCTAACGGAACGTAATATTACTGAACCTCAAGTGCCGGGAACACTACTACTGGCTACCCCAGGGCCAAGCAGAGCATATTAGAGCACACTAGAGCGCAAAAATCCGCGGAATAGCGGTGTATAGTACAAATGTCAAAGTAGTACATCCTAACGTAGCCAAACGTGACATATCCACACGTAGTGTAACATAACCCAACATTTCGAGAACACTATTGCTGGCATCGACAGAGACAATCAGAATCTACTCGAGCACAGTAGAGCGCAGAATTCCACCGCATTACAGTGAATGGCACAGAAGCCTTAAGTGCCCTAACCAGACGTGATTTAATCTAACCTAACCAAGCGCAGCATAATCCAAAATAACGGATCGCGACCACAGTTCCTGGCCTCCCCAGGGCGAAGCAGAATATAGTAGAGCACATTGGGTTACAGAAATCCGCCGAAAAGCAGCGTAAGGCACAAGAGACATAGTAGCCCGGCCTGACGTATCCAAACGTGACATACCAAAATATAGCATATCTCAACCTATCATGATGAGACCACCATTGCTGGCCCCCACAGATACAAGCAGAATATACTAGAGAAATGTAGTGCGCAGAAATCCACCGCATTGCAGTGAATGTCATAATTGTCGAGAATATCATAACATAACCAGACCTTACCTAAGCTAACCAAACGTTACGTATCTCAACGGAGCGCGGCGCAACCACTGCTGCCGGACTCCACAGAGACAAGCAGAATCGAGTAGATCGCAGTGGACCACAGGGACCCGACGGATAATGGTCTACAGCAAGAAAATCACAGCCACCTTAAACAAACAAAAGCTAACATAACATAGTCTAGCGTAGCCTAACACAACAGAATGTGCCGCGAATATTGCTGCCCTCCACAGGGCCAAGCGGAATATAGTAGATCGCGGACGAGGACAGAATGCGTCGGAATTGCAGTGTATAGCACGAGAGTAAAAGATAACCTGACCGGGCTTGGTATAGCCTAACCTAATCAAAAGTAAGATAACTCAGTCTAATGTATCAAGATCATTATCGCCGGCCTCCCCAGGGCAAAGCAGTAAATATTAGAAAACAGTTGGGCGCAGAAATCCGCGGATAGCAGTGTATAGCATAAATGTCTGGCCTATCATATCCTAACCTCACCAAACGTAACACAGGCGAACGTGGCATAGCTCAACCTAATGTACCGAGACCACTATTGCTGTCAACCCCAGAGCCAGGCAGAACATACAGGAGCACACGGGAGGGCAGAAGCTCAACGAATAGCGGTGCATAGTAAAAAAAAGTCAAAGCTATCATATCCAAATAAATCCAATATTGAAATTACCAAACGTAGCGTAGCTAAACTTATTGTACCACGGCCGCTGTTGCTGGCCTCCAAAGAGACGAGCAGAACTTATTAGAAGAGGGTAGGGCGCAGAAGGCAATGGAAGCGCAGTGTATAACACAAAAGCCATATACTTCGTAACCTAACCAGACCCAACCAATCCGAACCAAACGAAGTCTAACTCAACATAATGTGCCGCTACCGCTGTTGGTGACCTTCGTACAGCCGAGCAGAGCGTATTAGTGCACATTAAAGCGCAGAGATACACCGAATAGCAGTGTATAGCACAAAGGACCGAGTAGCGTATCCTAACCTAGCCAAACGTAACACACCAACACGTAGCCTAACCCAACCTAACACGCCGGGACCGCTACTGCTGGCCTCCGCAGAGACATTCAGAATGTACCAGAGTACAGTATAGCGCATAAATCCACCGCACTGCAGTGAAAGGCAAAAAGGCCGGAGATACCGTAGCATAACCTGCACAAGCCTAACCTAACCAAACGTAGCGTATCCCAACATAGCGTACATCGAACACTGCTCCTCGCTTCCCCATGGCAAACCAGAATTTCGTAGAGCGCAGTAGATCACAGAAATCCACAAAATAACAGTGTAAAGCACAAAAGTCAAAGTAGCATATCCTAAACCAGCCAAACGTAGCATACCAGAACGTAGCCTGTCTCAACTTAGCATGACGAAACAACTATTGCTGACGCCCACAGGGACTTCCAGAGTATACTAGAGCACAGTAGCTCGCATAAATTCTCCGCATTGCAGTGAATAGCACAGAAGTCAAAAATAACCTGTCCGAGCTTGACACAAACTAACCTAACCAAACGTAACATAACTCAACCTAACATGCCGAGATCACTATCGCTGGCCTCCACAGAGCCAAGGAGAGGATATTAGAACACGGTAGATAGCAGGAATCCGCGGGTAGCAGTGTTCAGCACAAATGTCTGAATTGTCATATCCTAACCTCAACAAACGTAACACAACCGAACGTGGCACAGCTCAATCCAACGTGCCGAGAACACTATTGCTGGCCACCACAGAGCCAAGCACAATATACTGGAGCACAATGGAGCGCAGTGGTCCACCGAATAGCAGTGTATAGCACAAAAGTCAAAGCCACCCTACCCTAATATATCCAATAATGTCACAACCGAACGTAGCATAGCTCAACCTTACGTACCCCGATCACAATTGCCGGCCTCCACAGAGTCGAGCCGAACTTACTGGAGGGCAGTACGGCGCGGATGTCCATAGAAACGCAGTGTGTAGCACAAAAGTGGTATATATCCTGACCAAACCCAAGCAAACATAACCTAACCAAACTTTGTTGTTGACGACCGCTGTTGTTGTCCTCCCCAGAGCCAGGCACAGCATATGAGTGCTCATTAGAGTGCAGGGGTCCACAGAATAGCAATGAAGAGCACAAAAGTCAGAGCATTTATCCTAACCTAGCCAAACGTAACACATCCAAACGTAGCCTATATCAACCCAATATGACGAGACCACTATTGCTGGCCTCCACAGACACAAGCAGAATGTACGAGAGCACATTATTGCGCAGGAAGCCATCTCATGGAAGCGAATAGCACAAAAGCCGGTGATATCATGACCTAAACTCTCCTAACCTAACATAACAAGACACTGCACAGCTCAAAATAACGTGCCGCGGCCACAGCTTCATGCCTCCCCGGAGCAAAGCAGAATATAACAGAGCACAGAAGATCACAGGAATACGCAGAATGGCAGTGTAAAGCGCAGAAGTCCATGTAGCCTCTCTTAACCTAGCCAAACCTGACATGCCAGAACGTAGCATAACTGAACGTAACTTGACGAGACCAGCGTTGCTCGCCTGTACAGAGGCAAGATGGATGCTCCAAAGCACAGTATAGCGAAGAAATCAACCGCATTGCAGTGAATAGCACAAAAGTCGAAGGTATCCTAACATAACCTGACCAAACCTAACCGAACCAACCATAGCATAACACAACATAACGTGCAGCGACCACTGCTCCTTGCCTCCCATAGCCAAGCGGAATGTATTAGAGCACAGTAGATCGCAGAGATGCAACGGATAACAATTCATGGCGCGAAAGCCAAAGCTACCATCACCAAACTTAACCTAACCCAACCCAACAAAACGTAACCTAACTCAAACTGACTTACCGCAACCGCTATTGCTCGCCTCCACAGAGACGAGCAGTGTATAGTAGAGCAATGCAGAGCGCAGGAATCCACCGAATAGCAGTGTAAGTTACAGAGGTCGAGGATTTCCTAACCAAACCTGACCTAACCTAACCAAACCAAACGTAGCATAACTGCACATAACCTGCCGCTACTATTGCTGGCATCCGCAGGGCCAAGCAGAATATAACAGTGCACAGTCGAATGCAGAATTCCTCCGAATAGCAATGCATAGCACGGAAGATGCAGATAACCTAACCCAGCCAAACGCAACATAACTCAATCAAACGTGCCTTGGTCACTATCGCTGGCGTCCCCAGAGCCAAGTAGAAAATATTAGATCACAGTAGAGCGCAGAAATCCGCGGGTAACCGTGTATAGCACAAATGTCTGAACTATCATATCCTAACCTTACCAAACGTAAAACGCCCGGACGTAGCATAGCTCAAGCAAACGTGCCGAGACCACTATTGCTGGCCACCTCAGAGCCAAGCTTGAAATACTAGAGCACACTTGTGCGCGAAATTCCACCGTATAGCATCGTATAGCACAAAAGTCAAAGCTTTTCTATCCC
>NW_016909363.1:0-508 GCF_001483705.2 Eufriesea mexicana | reverse complement strand
AGCTCCGACTTTTGTGCTATACACTGCTATACGGTGGATTAATGCGCTTTGCTCTGCTCTAACGTGCTCTAATTATCTCTTGGGATGTCAGCAATGTTTGTCGCTGCACGTTATGTTGAGATATTTTTGTTATGTTACGATTGGATAGGCTAGGAGTGGATGGCTCTGACTTTTGTGCGGTACACTGCCATCGGTCGGCTTTCTGCGCTCTGCTGCGCCTTAGCATATTCTGCTTAGCTTTGCGAAGGCAAGCAGTGTTGGTCTCGGCACGATAGTCTGAGTTGTGCTGCGTTTGGTTATGTTACGTTTGGCTAGGTAAGAATAGGATAGATTAGCCTTTCCCGCTATACACTGCTATTCGGTGGATTTCTGCGCTCTACATTGCTATGCTATACTCTGCTCGATTCTGCGGAGGCCATCAATAGTGGTCGTAGCACCATAGGCGTTCCTAGGCTACGTTTGGTGATGTTAAGATTGGATATGTTAGGATAGGATAGCTGCGACTTTT
>NW_016909362.1:0-1136 GCF_001483705.2 Eufriesea mexicana | reverse complement strand
TTTGCGCTCCACACTGCTATTCGGTGGTTCTCTGCGTTCTAGCGTAATCTAGTATGCTCTGCTTTGATCTGAGGCGAAAAGAAACAGTGGCCGCAGCGCGTTAGGCAGAGATAAGTTACGTTTGGCTTGGTTAGATTTGTTTGGGTTTGACTGGGTTGGCTTCGGCTCTTGTGCTATGAACTGCTATTCGGTGGATACCTGCGCTCTACATTGCTCTGCCGTATTCTGCTGGAACCTGCTGTAGCCAGCAACAGTGGTCGTGACACGATACATTGGGCCAGGTTACGTTTGGTTAGGCCAGGTTTGGCCAGGTTTCATTACGATAGCTTTGACTTTTGAGGTATACACTGCTGTCCCTTGGATTTCTGCACACCACTGTCCTCTAGTATGTTCTGCTTGGCCTCGCAGGGGCCAGAAACCGTGGTCTCGTCTCGTTAGGTCTAATTAGTCCACGTTTAGTTGGGTTAGGTTATGCCAGGTTAGGTGAGGACATATTTGTCCTTTGTGAAAGTACGCTGTTACGTTGTGGCCTTCTATGGTCCACTGTGTTCTAGTACATTCTGCTTGGCTCTGGGGTTCCAGCAATAGCGGCCTCGACACGTTCGGTAAGTGATTGTACGTTTGGTTATACCACGCTTGGATCTGTTAGGACAGGACAGCTTTGGCTTTTCAGCAATACACGTATATTCGGTGGATTTCTGCGCTCCACAATGCTCTCCTACACTCTGCTCGGCTCTGGGGTTGCCAAAAATAGCGGTCGTATCACCAAAGGCTGGGATAGGTTACGTTTGGACGTGTTAGGTTTGGTTAGGGTAGCGGAGGATAGCTTTGATTTTTGGGCTGTTCACTGAAATACGGTGGATTTCTCCGCTCTATTGTGCTCTAGTATGTCCTGCATGGCTCTGGGCAGGTCAGTAGTAGTTGTCGCTTCACGTTAGGTAGAGTTAAGTTACGTCTGGTTACGTTACGATTGGATTGGTAAGAAGGGGCTAACTTTTGCGCTATACACTGCTATTCAGCGAATTTCTGTACCCCGCCGTGCTCGTATATTTGCAGTTTGGCTCTGGGCGTAACAGCAACAGAGGCATCGGCACGTTACGTTTAGTTAGGCGACATTTTACTATGTCAGGTAAGGC
>NW_016909361.1:0-1946 GCF_001483705.2 Eufriesea mexicana | reverse complement strand
GCCAATAGAATCTACCCTGCTTATTTAGGCAAGGAAGATAGCTCACCACGATAATAGTCGAAAATGCCAATAAAATTGAATTTTCCATCCAGATTCTACGACATTGCAATTTCAGTAGCACTCCAAGAGTATCTTTCCTCCTTACTTATGCAAGAAAGTTATCTCACCACGATATTAGTAGAAAATGACAATAAAATAAAATTTTCCAGGACGATACTTGAGCATTGCAATGTCTATAGCACGCCAGTAGAATCTCTCCTCCTTGTTTATGCAAGAAAGTTAGCTCACAACGATGTTAGTCGAAACTGTCAACAAAAATGAATCTGCCAGGCACATTCAATATCATTGCAATGGTTATAGCACGCCAAAAGTATCTTTCCTCCTTATTTATGCAATAAAGGCAGCTCACCACGATATTAGTAGAAAATGACAATGAAATTGAATTTTTCAGGACGATTCTATAGCATTGCGGTTGTTACAGCTTGCGAATATAATCTTACCTCCTTGTTTATACAAGAAAGTTATCGCACTACGTTATTAGAGGAAGATGTCAATAAAATTTAATTTTCCAGCCAGATTCCGCAGCATTGCAATCGCTATAGCACTACGAACGTATCTTTGCTCCTTACCTATGCAAGGAAGACAGCTCACCACGAAATTAGTCGAAACTGTCGATAAAATTGAATTTTCCACTAAGATTCTTTTGCATTGGAGTGCCTATAGCAGGCCAATAGAATCTACCCTGCTTATTTCGGCAAGAAAGGTAGCTCACCACGATAATAGTCGAAACTGTCAATAAAATTGAACTTTCCAGTCAGATTCTATAGTACTGAAATGGCTGTATCACGCCAATAGAATCTTTCCGCCTTATTTATGCAAGAAAGTTAACTCATCCCGATATTAGTCGAAAATGTCTATAGAATTGAATTTTCCAACCACATTCTATGTCATTGCAGTATCTATAGCACGTCAATAGAATCTAAACTGCTTATATATGCAAGAAAGACAGATCTCCACGGTATTAGTCGAAATTGTCAATAAAATTGAATTTTCCAGGAAGATTCTATTGCATTGCAATGCCTATAACACGCCAATAGAGTCTATCCCACTTACATATGCTAGGATGTCATCTCACCACGATATTAGCCGAAAATGTCAATAAAATTGAATTATCCAGCCAGATTCTACGACATTGCAAACTCAATAGCACTCCAAAAGCATCTTTCCTCCTTACGTATGCAAGGAAGATATCTCACCAAGATATTATTAGAAAATGACAATAAAATTGAATTTTCCAGGACGATTCTTTAGCATGTCAATGTCTATAGCACGACAGTAGAATCCCTCCTCCTTGTTTATGCAAGCAAGTTAGCTCACCACGATATTAGTCGAAACTGTCAATAAAAATGAATCTGCCAGGCACATTCTATATCATTGCGATGGTTATAGCACGCCAAATGTATCTTTCCTTCTTATTTCTGCAAGAAAGGCAGGGCACCACAATATTATTCGAACATGTCAATGAAATTGAATTTTCCGGCCAGATTCTGTAGCATTGCAGTGGTTATAGCTTGCCAATATAATCCTCCCTTCTTGTTTACGCAAGAAAGTTAGCTAATCACGATATTAGTCGAAAATGTCAATAAATTGAAATTTCCAGCCAGATTCTACTGCATTGCAATGTGTATAGCACGCCAATAGACTCTACACTGCTTATTTAGGCAAGAAAGATAGCTCACCACGATAGTAGTCGAAACTGCCAATAATATTGAACATTCCAGACTGATTCTATAGCACTGCAATGGTTATAGCTAGCGAATATAATCTATCCTCCTCGTTTATGCAAGAAAGTTAGCTCAATACGATATTAGTCGAAAATGTCGATAAAATTGAATTTTCCAGCCAGATTCTATATCATTGCAATGGCTATAGCAGGCCTGTAGAAT
>NW_016909360.1:0-367 GCF_001483705.2 Eufriesea mexicana | reverse complement strand
AGAATTGCAATGGCCATAGCACGCCAATAGAATCTTTCGTCCATATTCATCCAAGAAAGTTAGGTCACCGCGATATTATTCGAAAATGTCAAGAAAATTGAATTTTCCAGCCAGATTCTATAGCACTGCAATGGCTATAGCTCGCCAGTAGAATCTTTCCTGCTTACACATGCAAGGATTTCTGCTCGCCACGATATTAGTCGAAATTGTTAATAAAATTGAATTTTCGAGCCAGATTCTATTGCACTGCAATGGGTACAGCGTGCCAAGGGATTCTTTCCTCCTTATTTATGAGTGGACGTCAGCTCACCACGATATAAGTCGAAAATGTCAATAAAATTGAATTTTCCATCCCGATACTATAGAA
>NW_016909359.1:0-501 GCF_001483705.2 Eufriesea mexicana | reverse complement strand
ATTGAACATTCCAGCCAGATTCTATAGTATTGCAAAGCCAATAGCACGCCAATACAATCTTTCACCCCTATTTTTGCGAGAAAGTTAATTCATCAGGATATTAGCCGAAAATGTCAATAAAATTGAATTTTCCATCCAGATTCTATAGCATTGCGAAGGCTATAGCAAGCCAATAAAATGATTCATGCTTTTTTATGCATGAAAGATAGCACACCACGATATTAGTCGAAACTGTCAATAAAATTGAATCTGCCAGGCACATTCTATATCACTGCAATGGTTATAGCACGCCAAAAGTATCTTTCCTCCTTATTTATGCAAGAAAGACAGCGCACCTCAATATCGTACGAAATTGTCAATAACATTGAGTTTTCCGGCCAGATTCTATAGCATTGCAATGGTTATAGCTTGCCAATATAATCTTTCCTCCATGCTTACGCAAGAAAGTTAGCTCACCAAGATATTAGTCGAAAATGTCAATAAAATTGAAATTTCCAGCCA
>NW_016909358.1:0-2521 GCF_001483705.2 Eufriesea mexicana | reverse complement strand
GCCATCTATACATCCAACCTTCCATACCTCCGTCCAACAATCCATCCATCCATCCATACAGCCTTCCATCCAACCATACATCCTTCCGTACTACCATCCATCCATACACACATCCATCCATACGTCCAGCGATCCATACATACATCGATCCATACAGCCATACATCCATACATACATAGATCCATACATCCATGCATCCGTACACCCGTAGATTCGTACATTCATACATATATACATACATACATTCATCCATCCATACACACATCGATCCATACGTCCAGCGATCCATACATACATCGATCCATACAGCCATACCTCCAACCATCCATACATTCATCCATCCATACACACATCGATCCATACGTCCAGCGATCCATACATACATCGATCCATACAGCCATACCTCCAACCATCCATACATTCATCCATCCATACACCCATCCATACATAATTCCACCGATACATGCATACATCCATACATGCATCCATCCACACACCCATACATACATCTATAGAGACATCCATACGTTCATCCATCGATCCATACAACCATCCATACATTCATCCATCCACCAATCCATCCAGACATCCATCCATCCATACATCCATACATACGTCAATAAATATATCCATACATACATCAATACCTACATTCATCCATCCATACGACCATGCATCCACACATCCACATATCCATAAACCCATCCACTCGAAATTCCATCTATTGATACATGCATCCATACAATCATCCATAGATATATACATCCATACATACATCCATCCATACATACATCCATCCATGCATCCATCCATCCATACATCCATACATCCATAAAGGCATCAATTCGTACTTCCAACCTTCGATACATCCATCCATACATACATCCATACATATATACATGCATACATCTATACATCCGTACATACGTCCATCCATACCTCCACCCATCCATACATACATCCATCCATCCGCCAATCCATCCATCCATCCATACATCCATACATATGTCAATAAATATATCCACACATACATCAATACCTACATTCATCCATCCATACGACCGTGCATCCACACATCCACATATCCATAAACCCATCCACTCGAAATTCCATCCATCGATACATGCATCCATACAATCATCCATAGATATATACATCCATACCTCCATCCATCCATACATACATCCATCCATACAACCATGCATCCATACATACATACATCCATACATCCATACATCCATACACCCAAACACTCATACATACACACATGCATACATCCATCCATCCATACATACATACATTCACACACCCACACATCCATAAGTCCTACCATCCGTACTTCCATCCATCGATACATCGATCACACACATACATACATACATATATACATACATACATCCACACATACGTACATACGACGATCCATACATCAGTCCATCCATACATCAATCCATTCATCCTTCCACCCATCCATCCGTTCATACATCCATACATCCATACATCCATACATACATCCATCCATACATCCACCCATCCATTAATCCATCACACATCCATAAATCCTACCATCCGTACTTCCATCCATCGATACATCGATCACACCAATACATACGTACATATATACATACATACATCCACACATACGTACATACGACGATCCATACATCAGTCCATCCATACATCCATCCCTATACATCCGTCCATCCATAAATTCATACGTACATTCAAACATCCATACATACATCCATACATCCATACATACATCCATCCATCCATACATGCATCCATCCTCACATCCATCAATCCATACATTCATACATACGTCTACACACACATCCATCCATCCATGGATCCATCTATTCATAAATACAACCTTCCAAACATCCATCCATCCATCCATACATCCATCCCTCCATACATCCAAACATTCATACGTACACTCATGCATATTATACATCCATCCAACCATACATCCTCCCATTAATACATACATCGACCCTTATATCAATCCATTCATACATCCATCAGCCGAAACATCCATCCATCCATTCATCCATACATACATCTATACATACATCCATACGATCATCCATCGATCCATACAACCATCCATCCATAGATCCATCCAACAATACATCCATCCATCCATGCAGTGAGCCATCCATACATCCACGCACCGATACATCCATAAATCCTGCCATCCGTACCTCCATCCATCGTTACATCCATCCATCCAAGCATCCATACATATATACATACATACATATATACATACGTAAATACGTCGACTCATACCTCAATCCATCCATACATCCATCCATCCATACAGTCAGCCATCCATAGATCCATCCTTCCTTACATCAATCCTCGCATACGTCCATCCATTTATACATTCACCCATCAATACAGCCAGCTATCTATACATCCAACCTTCCAAACCTCCGTCCAACAATCCAGACATCCATCCATACAGCCATCCATCCAACCATACATCCCTCCGTACTTCCATCCATCCATACAC
>NW_016909357.1:1459-10074 GCF_001483705.2 Eufriesea mexicana | reverse complement strand
GTTTATATTATGTTTGGACAGGTTGGGCAAGGATATCTATGACATTTGTGCTGTACACTGCTATCCTGTGGATGTCAGCGCTGTATAGTGATCTGATGCGCTCTGCTTTGCTCTGTGGAGGGCAGAAGCTGTGGCCGCGGCGCGTCGGGTAGTGTTATATTACATTTGGTTAGGTTAGATTTGTTTCGGTTAGGACAGTATATCTTTGACCTTTTTGATGAACACTGAAAGGCGGTCGATACCTGCGCTCCACTGTGCCCTAGTATGTTCAGCTTGTGTCTGGGGATGCCAGTAATAGTGGTCTCGCCAAGTTAGGTTGACATACGCAACGTTTGGTCGGATTACGTTCACTACGGTTATGATTGTAATGCTTCGACTTTCCTGCTATACACTGCGATTCTACGGTTCCCTGCGCTCCGCTCTCCTCTGCTATGCTCTGCTTGGCTCTTTCGAGGCCAGGTACACTGGTAGCGGCACGTCAGATTGAGTTAGATATCGTTCGTTCGAATTAGGCTACTTTGGGTTAGGTTAGGATACCTTTGTCCTTTGCGCTCAACAATGCTGTCCTATGGACTTCTCGACTCCACTCTGCTCCATCGTATTCTGCTTGTCCCTGGAAACGGCTGCAATAGTGGCCATGGTACGATAGGTTTTGTTATGTTACGTTTGGCTAGGTTAGGTTAAGTTCGGTTTGGTCAGGTTTTCCTTGACTTTTGTACTACACGCTGCTCCTCGGTGGATTTCTACGCACCACATAGCTCTACCATACTCTGCTCGACACTGTGGTGGCCAAAAATATTCGCCCCGTCACGATAGGTTGTGTTGTGCTTCGTTTGGTAGTTTACATTTGTCCGCGTTTGGTTTGGGTAGCTTTGACTTTTCAGCAATACACTGCGATTCTATGGATTCCGGCTCACTGGAATCCTCTAATGTTCACTTCTTAGCTCTGAGGATTACAGCAATGGTGGTCGCGTCACGCTAGGTTGAGCTATGTTACGTTTCGCTACGCTACGATTGGATAGGTTAGGTCGGGCTAGCTACGTCTTTTGTGCTATACAGCGCTGTTCAGAGGATTTCTGCACTCTGCTGTGCTCTAATATGTTCAGCCTGGCTCCGGGGGGACAGCAATAGTGGTATCGGCTCTTTACGTTGAGTTAGGCCATGTCTGCTTAGGTTAGTTCAGGTTAGGTTAGGATGTCCCTGGCTTTTGTGCTTTACCCTGCAATGAGACGGATTTCTGCGCTTCACTGTGCTCCAGTATTTTCTGGTTGTCTCTGTTGATATCAGCAATTGTGGCCTAGGCACGTTTGGTCGGGTTAGGTTACGCTATGCTAGGTTACGTTGGCTTGAGTTAACTCTTGTTGCCTTTGACTTTCGTTGTATGCACCGCAATTTGGTGCATTTCTGCGCTCTGCTGTGCTCTGTTCGACTATGGGACGGCCAGTAATAGCAGTCGCGTCTCTCTAGGTTGTGTTAGGTTACGTTTGTTTATGTTACGATTGGTTAGGTCTGTTGAGGATGGCTTCGAATTTTCAGTTATAAACTGTTTCTCTATGGTTTTCTGCGCTCTTCTCTCCCCTAATATGCTTTGCTTGAATCCGTTGAGGCAGCAGTACTGGTCGCCGCACGTTAGGCCCTGTTATATTACGCTTGGTTAGGTTAGGTTGAGCTGGGTTTGGTCGAGCTGGGTTAGGAAATGATAGCTTTGACTTTTGCGCTACATACTGCTGTTCGTTGGCTTTCTGCGCTCTACTGTCCTCTACTATACTCTGCTTGGCTCTGTGGAGGCCAGCAATAATGGCCGTGCCACGGAAGGTTGAGTTAGGTTACGTTCGGTCAGGTTAGACTAGGCTTGGTTTGGGGAGGATAGCTTTGCCTTTTATGCTATTCACTGCTGTTCGGTGGATTTCTGCGTTCTACTGTGCTCAAATATGCTCTGCTTTACACTGAGGAGGCCAGCAACACGTTCGGTCTATATAGGCTACGTTTCGTTAGTTTGCATTGGTTTGGGTTTGGTATGTATTGCTTTGACTTTAGTGGTATACGCTGCTACATGGTGGATTTCTGCGCTACACTGTGTTCTGATAAGCTCAGCTTGGATCTGGTGCGGCCAGAAACAGAGGCCACGGCGAGTTGTGTGTGGTTAGGTTTGGATACCTTTGACTATTGTGCTGTACACTGAGATGTGGTGGATTGCCGCGCTCTACTTTGCTCTAGTACGCTCTTCTTGGCTCTGGCGAGGCAAGTAATGGTTGTCTCGCCAAGTTGGGTTGAGATTGGCTACGTTTGATTAGGTTATGTTATCTATGGTTACGTTTGGATAGCTTCGACTTTACTGCTATACACTGCGATTCTCTTTATTTCTGCCCCCTAGCCTCCTGTAACGTGTCCCGCTTTACTCTGTGGCGGCCAGCAGTAGTGGTCCATGCATGTTAGTTTGGTTTAGGCTTCGCTTCGTTATGTCACGATTGGTTAGGGTAGAAGTGGAGAGAATTGACTTTCGTGATATACAATGCTATTCCGTGAACTTCTGCGGTATACTGCACTCTTGTATGTGCTGCGTGGCTCTGGGGAGGCCAATAATAGTGGTCCCGGCACGTTAGGTTGAGTTAGTTTACGTTTCGTTAGGGTATGCTCGTGTGGGTTAGGTATGGTTAGCTTTAGTAGGCCAGCAATAGTAGTCGCTGCGCGTTGGGTTGTGTTATGTTACGTTCGGTTACGCCATTATTCGTTAGGTTAGGTGGCGGTAGCTATGACTTTTGCGCTATGAACTGGTTTTCGGCAGATTTCTGCACTCTACTGTGCTCTAATTTGTTCAGCTTGAATCAGGGAGGGTCAACAATGGTGGTATCGTCACATTACGTTGAGTTAGGCTACGTGTCGTTAGGTTAGGTTGGGTCATCATTGTTCAGGATATATTCGGCTTTTGTGCTATTCACTGCTTCTCGGTGGAATTGTACTCCCTACATTGCTCTATTATACACTACCCACTCTGGGCAGGCCAGTAATAGTTGTCCAGGCACGTTGGTCCAGTTCATGCTGCGTTTGGTTATGTTACGTTTGGTTAGGCTAGGAGACGAGAGCATTGACCTTTGTGCCGTATACTGCTATTATGTGGACTTCTGCTATATACTGCACTCTGATATGCTCCGCTTGGCTTTGGGGACATGAGCAATGGTGGACTCGGCACGTTAGGTTGAGTTAGGTTACGTTTGGTTATACTATGTTTGTCTGAGTCTGGATAGGATATATTTAACTTTTGTCCAGTACACCGAAGTGTGGTGTACGTCTGATCTCTACTGCGCCCTAATGTGTTCCGCTTTGCTCTGGGGAGGCCAGTCATAGCAGAGTCACCAGTATAATTTGAGATAGGCTACATTTGCTTAGGTTACGTTGGCAATTGTTTGGCTTGCGTGCCTTCGACTTGTCTGCTATGCCCTGCGACTCTATGGATTTCTGCTCTTTGCTCTCTTCTAATACGATCCGCTTCGCTCTGGGATGGCCAGCAATAGTGGACGCGTCACGTTAGGCTGAGCAGGGCTATGTTTGGTTATGTTACGTTTTGTTAGGTTGGGATAAGATAACTTCGACCTTTGCTCTATACACTGTTATTCGGTGGGTTTTGGCGCTCTATGGTGCTCAAATATGCTCTGTCTGGCTCTTGGGAGGCAGCGATAGTGGTCTGGGAACATTAGGTTGAGTTAGGTTACTTTCGGTTAGATTACGTTAGTTTGGGATAGGTTTGTATGGCTTTCACTTTCTAGGCAGAGACAGTTCTTAGGTGGACTTCTGCGTTCCTCCCTGCTCTGCTATGCCCTGCCAGTCCCTGTGGGGAACAGCAGTAGTGGTCGCTGCACGTTAGGTGGAGTTAGGTAACTTTTGGGTATGTTACGATTGGTTAGGTTAGGAGAGGATTGCTTTGTCTTTTGTTCTATACACTGCTATTCGGTAGATTTCTGAGCTCCACTGTGTCCTGGTATATTCAACCTGGCTCTGGGAAAGGGAGCAATACTGGTATCTGCGACTTATGCTGGGTTATTCTACGTTTGGTTGGGTTAGGTTAGCACAGGTTAGGCTAGGTTACCTTTACTTTTGTGCATTACGCTCCAACGCCGCGGATTTCTGTGTTCTACTGTGCTCTTGTATATACAGCTTAACTATGGGGTTGTCAGCAATATTAATGTAGGGCTGTTAGGTGAAGTTAGGTTACGTACGGTTCTGCAATGTTTGGTTAAGTTAGGCTAGAATGGCTTTGACTTTTGTGCTATATGATGCTACTTCGTGGCTCTCTGCGGTTCTCCGTGACCTAGTATCCGCTGCTTTGCTCTGGGAATTCCAGAAATTGTGGCCGCGGCGCGTCAGATTTGTTAGGTTACGTTTGGTTAGGTTAGGTTTGTTCGCGTTATGTTAGGATATCTATGATTTTCGTGCAATGCACTGCAATTATATGGACCTCTGCGCTCTACTCTTTCCTAACATCGTCTGCCTGGCGCTTGGGATGACGTCAATAGTGCTCTCGGTATGTTAGGTTTAGTTATGTTACGTTTGGTTCTGTTATGTAAGGTTAGGTTATGTCACGTCAGGTTTGGTTATGTTAGGTTACGTTAGGTTTGGTTAGGTCATGTTAGGTTAGGTTGTGTTAGGTTAGGTTAAGTTAGGTTAGGTTAGTTTGGGTTAGGTTATGTTAGGCTAGGATAGGCAAGTTTATGTTACATTTGTTTAGGTTAGGTTTGTTTGAGTTACGTTGGGATATCTTCGATTATCTAGTAATACACTGCAATTCTATGGATATCTGCGCTCTACTGTTCCATAATATCTTCTGCCTGGCGCTTGGTATGCCGTCAAGGGTACCCTCGGTATGTTAAGTTGAGTTAAGTTACGCTTGGTTCCGTTGTGTTTGGCTATGTTAGGCTATAGTAGCTACGACTTGTGTGCCGTACACTGCTATTCGGTGGATTTCTGCGATCTAGTCTCCTCTAACATCTTCTGCATGGCTCTGAAGAGGCCAGCAATGGTATTCTAATCACGTTAGGCATAGTTACGTTGCGTTTGGTTATGTTACGTTTGGCTAGGTTAGGAGAGGCTATCGTTGGCTATTGTGCCATACGCTGCTTTTCGGTGGATTTATGCGCTCTTCTTTGCTCTACTGTACCCAACTCGACTATAGGGACTACAGCAATGGCAGCCGTGGCGCGACAGGTTCAGTCTTGTTACGCTTCGTTTGATTAGGTTATGCTATGTGTGGTCGGGGTAGCTTTGACAGTTGTGGTATACACTACAATGCGGTTGATTCCTGACGTCTTCTGTGCTCTGGTATGTTCTGCTTGGCTCTGGAGAGGCCAGCGATTGCTGTCTCGGCACGCTAGTTTGAAATATGTTAGGCTTGGACTGGCTATGATACGATATGTTTGGTTATGGTAGCCTTGTCCTTTCTGAAATGCATGGATATCCGGCCTATATCCTTGAAATGCATTGCTCTACTAGAATCTGCTTGTCTCTGTGGTGGCCAGCGATAGGTGTCGTGGCACGGCTGGTTTAGCTATGTTACGTTTGGTTAGGAAAGGTTTTGTTATGTTTGGATAGGTTAGCTTCGACTTTTGCGCTGTACACTGGCATTCGGTAGATATTTGAGCTCTACTTTGCTCTGATATGCTCTGCGTGGCTCTGGCGATGCCAGCAACAGTGGTATCCGCACGTCAGGCTTAGCTATGTTACGCTTGGTTCGGTTGGGTTAGAGTGGGTTAGGTTGGGATAGCTTTGACTTGAGTGCCACGCTGCATGTCGAGCGAGACGGACGTGCCCAAGACGCTCCTACGGTTGGTAGGTATTTTCGGCGGAAAAGTGCGATTCTAGCGCGTCTGTTGGTGCCATTCTGTGCGTGTGGAGCGTGGGTGCAGGTGAACCGGAACTCGCGTCGCCGAGTGTGTCGTGGTGCTGCTAAAAATTGAATTTGCTTGGAAGCTTTCTTTTCCTGGCATCGACGAAGTTGTGGACGCCGCTACGGCGCAGGTACGCGAGGGACGGTGCCCATTGTCTGCCGCGGAGCCGGGCGCCAGCCCGGCGGGGGATACCCGGGCCGAGGGTCACGTCACAGTGCAAGCGGGGCAGCAGGTGCTCGCAACCCGCGCACAGGCAATCATTGTGTGGAAGCCGGACAATTTAACTAGGATGGAATGTAGGGTTACAGTTAGAGTTGTCGATGCGGCTCCAGTGGAGCTTTCCTCGACGAATGACAGGGCGCTTATCTCTGCTTCAGGTGCTACGCGGCGCGCGACTCGTAGCACCACATTGCGTAAGGCACTGCCGGCGGACTGCGGAGGGGACTGCTCCTCCTTCGCTGGTGCCGTCAGCGTCACGGGCGACGGCGAAGCGCCCGCGGGGACGGTCGTGGTTGCATATGACCGATTCGAATGTTTGGACGACACTGAACTCGCCCCGAAGCCCACGAGCATAAGCCGGGCGAAGGCGACCCTCCACACACGGGAGGAGCTCGCCATGGCGCAGCATCCGTTATTTGTGTAGAAGTGTCTGCCGTCATATCCGCGAAATGCGCGAGGATAGAAACGATGGCAGTCAAAAATCTGCGCGGCATCTACCTCCGCGCCTTCCGTACGTGCGCAAGGGTGGTGGACTCGGCCGGCTGGGAGATGAGACTCCAAGTAACAGCCGGGAGTGCCCAGGAGACGATGGCAGAGAGGGTACGCGTGCTGATGGCGGAGATCGCCGGTCTGCTCGAGAAGGATGTCTCCAAGCAGGCGGTGATAACCGACTAGCGGGATAAGGATACCTTCCAGCAGGCGGTGAACGACTCCATGCGCGCGGAGCTGGCTCTGGAGCGGAGGCGGGTAGTCGCCGTCCCCGCACACGCTCGAAATGTGTGTGCGTCCTCGGGCGCCGGGGCAGCGGCACGCGCGCCCGGGTTCGGTATAGATGCTGCCCTAGCGGCGCTCAGTCTCCGAATGGACGGAAAGTTCGAGGAGCTCGTGCGTACGCTACCCGAGGCGGCCGGGCGGGAGACGCCTGCCCGGGCGCCGGAGCATGCGAGCTCCACCGCCGGTCTGCCCTCGCGGCCTGAGTGGTGGCCTCGGCGGACACTGTCGCGGGCGCTTCCAGTGGCGGTCCCGATGACGCCCCGGTGACTGAGACGGTCGCGACCCTGGTCGTAGCCGGGATGGACGAAGATGCCAGCTGGACTCTCGACATCGGTAGACGTGAGGGTTAAAAAAGCGGGGCTGAGGGTGGCAGGACTCGACGACTCTGACACCCCCCGCGATGTGGCAGCTGCCCTGCCCAGGGTCTGCGATTGCACCGATGCGGAAATAAGAACCGGACTGAAGCGGCCTTCCGCTACGGAGCAGGACTTTGTGTGAGCCCCGTTTCCCCTAGCGGCAGCGAGAAAGCCCATCGATTACGGGCGGAAAAGCGTCGGATGGGTTTCGACCCGTGTTGCAGCCTTGGAGGCACACCGCCTCCAGTGCTTCCGCTGCCTTGCATTCGGTCACGCGAGGAACAGATGCTCTAGCGTGATGAACCGCAGCAAGTCCTGTTTCAGGTGCGGCGCGGCGGGACACCGTGCCGGTGGGTGTAGTGTGCCAGCGCACAAGTGCCCGGTATGCGCCGATCTCGGCTGCCCCTCCAACCACCGGCTCGGCTGCAAGGCGTGCTGCAGGCCATAGGCGAATGGCGCGGCTCGACATGCGCCTGCAGCCGCTGCGTCCGCCTCGGCACCCGCGAGCGAAAATTCGAAAGCCGCGTCCGCGAATCCCGTCTCCGCCGCCGCTACGGCGAAGGGCTTTCCGAACGGCGTAGCACCGTGACCGCAGCCGGCCCAAAAGAATGCGGGCCAGGAGGAGGACATGGACGCGGCCTATTTTTCACGCCGTCCATGGTGCTCCAGGCCAACCTGAACAAATCGCGGGCGCCGCAGGACATACTCCTGCAGACGCTCGTTGAGCTGGGTATCGGGCTGACAGTTACCGCAGAGCAGTACCGCATCCTCGATCAAGACGCTTGTTTCAGTGTTCGGGACGGCTCCGTGGCGAACATCGCCAGGGGACGGCTGCGGACACCTGCACCAACGCTGCTTCACAGCGGTGAGGGATTCGTGGCGGTCTCCTGGAACGACGTAGTCGTGGTGGGGTGCTACGTCTCCGCAAATCGCGGCCTCTCGTCGTGCAAGATTTCCTGGACGAGCTCGGAGGTTTCATTAGTGGACACATGGCTCACCCGGTTCTGGTCCTGGGGGACTTCAACGCCCACTCCGTGGCGTGGGGTTCCCCGCGAACTGACGCTCGGGGAGAGGCCCTGCAAGATTGGGCCGCGGGGTTGGATCTCCGGTTGCTCAATCGGGGTTCCGTAAGCACGTGCGTTCGGTGGAACGGCACGTCCATCGTGGACTTGTCGTTCGCATCGCCAGCAGCTGTGCGGCGGGTCACCGGCTGGAGGGCGGCGGTGGAGGTGGAAACGCCTATCGACCGCCCCCTTGCCGTCATTCCTCGCACCGGTCTGTAACCACCCAGCGGGAAGCACGCCACCGCGCCGCGATGGGCCCTCGGGCGCCTCGACCGCGACCTCTTCGCCGCGGCCGTCCAGGTCGTCGCCTGGGCGGATGGCGC
>NW_016909357.1:0-367 GCF_001483705.2 Eufriesea mexicana | reverse complement strand
CCCCCCCCCCCCCCATGGCCTGAACCTTACGTGTTACGCGCATGACACGCTGGTCATGGCGGCCGGGTCGAGTTGGTAGAAGGCCACGCTGCGCGCGGAAAGCGGCGTGGCCCTCGTCGCGAATTGCATCCAGCGGCTGGGGCTGTGATCTCCCCAGGGAAGACCGAGGCAATGTGGTTTTGCCATCGGTATCGCGGGAAGCCGCCCAAGTCCCTGATGCGCTTGGGGAACGTCGTGGTCGAAGTTCGAGACCCGATGAAATATCTCGGTCTCTTCCCCGACAGCCACTGAAGGCTCGACTAGCATCTTCTCGTGCTGGAATCACGTCTGGAAGGTATGGCGAGAGCGCTGTGTCGCCTGCTACCCA
>NW_016909356.1:0-4096 GCF_001483705.2 Eufriesea mexicana | reverse complement strand
TATGCAAGAAGGTTACCACACTACGATATTAGTCGAAATTGTAAATAAAATTGTATTTTCGAGGCAGATGCTGTAGCATTGCAATGGCTATAGCACGCCGAAGGAATCTTTCCTCCTTATTTATGCAAGAAAGATAACTCACCACGATATTGGTAGAAAATGCCAATAAAATTATATTTTCCACCCAGATTCTATATCACTGCAGTGGCTATAGCACGCCAATAGAATCTGTCCTCCTTATTTATGCAAGAATGTTAGCTCACACCGATGTTAGCCGAAATGCCAATAAAATTGAATTTTCCTGCCAGATTCTGTGGCATTGCGCTGCCTATAGGACGCCAAAACAATCTTTCCTGCTTAGTTACGCAAGAAAGTAGCTCAGTACGATATATGTCGAAGATGTCGAAAAAATTTAATTTTCCAGCCAGATTCTATAGCACTGCAACGGGTATAGCACGCAAATGGAATCTTTGCACATTATTTTTGCAAAAAAGATATCTCACCACGATACTAGAAGTAAATGTTTATAAAATTGGATTTTCCAGCCAGATTCTGTAGCATTTCAATGGCTATAGCACGCCAATAATATCCTTCTTCCTTATTTATGCAAGAAAGTTTTCTCACCAAGATATTGGAAGAAACTGTTAATAAAATTCGATTTTGCAGACAGACTACATGGCATTGTAATGGCTATAGCACGCCAATAGAATCTTTCCTCCTTATTTATGTAAGAAAGTCATCTCACCCCGATATTATTCGAAAATGTCAATAAAACTGAACTTTCCAGCCAGATTCTATAGCACTGCAACGGGTATAGCACGCAAATGGAATCTTTCCTCCTTGTTCATGCAAGAATGTTAGCTCTCAACGATATTATTCGAAAATGTCAATGAAATTGAATTTTCCGTCCTGGTTCCGTAGTACTGCAATGGCTATATCACGCCATTAGTATGGTAGGTCATTATTTGTGCAGGAAAGTCGGCTCACCGCTAAATTAGTCGAAAATGTCAATAAAAACGAATTTTCCATCCAGATTCTGTAGCATTGCAATGGCAATAGCACGAGAATAGAAATCTTCCTCCTTGTTTTTGCAAGAAAGCTTGCTCACCACGATATTAGTCGAAAGTGTCAATAAAATTGAACTTTCCAGCCAGATTCTATAGCACTGCAACGGTTATAGCACGCAAATGGAATCTTTCCTCCTTACTTATCCAAGAAAGGTTGCTCACTACGATATTAGCCGAAATGTTAATAAAACTGAATTTTCCAGACAGATTCTATACAAATGCAATTTCTATAGCACGCGAACAGAATCCTTCCTCCTTATTTATGCAAGAAAGTTGGCTCACAATGACATTTGTCGAAAATGTCAATGAAGTTGAACCATCGAGCCAGATGCTATAGCATTGCAATGGCTATAGCACGTCAATAGTATCTTTCCTGCTTATTTATGCGAGAAAGTGAGCTCATCAGGATATTAATAGAAAATGTCAATGAAATTAAATATTCCAGGCAGATTCTATAGCACTGCAATGGCTACAGCACTCCAATGTAATCTTTCCTCCCTATTAATCGAAGAAAGTAAGCTCACCACGATATTAGACGAAAATGTCAATAAAATTGAATTTTCCAGCCAGATTCTATAGCATTGCAATGGATATAGCGTGACAATACAATCTTTAGCCCTTATTTATGCAAGGATGTCATCTCACCATGATATTAGTCGAAAATGTCAATAAAACTGAATTTTCCAGACAGATTCTATACATATGCAATTTCTATAGCACGCCAATAGAATCCATCCTCCTTATTTATGCAAGAAAGTTAGCTCACAATGACATTTGTCGAAAATGTCAATGAAGTTGAACCATCGAGCTAGATTCTATAGCATTGCAATGGATATAGCGTGACAATACAATCTTTAGCCCTTATTTATGCAAGGATGTCATCTCACCATGATATTAGTCGAAAATGTCAATAAAATTGAATTTTCCAGCCAGATTCCATAGCACTGCGATGGCTATAGCTTGCCAATAGAATCATTCCGCCTTATTTAAGCAAGGATGTCAGCTGACCACGATATTAGTCGAAAATGTCAATAAAATTGAATTTTCCAGCCAGATTCCATAGCACTGCGATGGCTATAGCTTGCCAATAGAATCATTCCTCCTTATTTAAGCAAGGATGTCAGCTCACCACGATATTAGTCGAAAATGTCAATAAAATTTACTTCTCCATCCAGATACTATTGAATTCCAATGGCTATATTTGGCCAATGGACCTTTCTTCCTTTTTTATGCAAGAAAGATAGCTCACCACGATATTAGTCGAAAATGCTAATGAAATTGCATTTTCGAGCCAGATGCTATAGCATTGCAATGGCCATAGCACAACAATAGAATCTTTCCTCCATATTTATTCAAGAAAGATCGGTCACCACAATGTTATTCGAAAATGTCAATAAAATTGAATTTCCCAGCAATATTCTATAGCACTGCAATGGCAATTGCGCGCCAATAGAATCTTTGCTACATATTTATGCAGGAAAGTCGGCTCACAATGATGTTAGTGGAATATGTAAATAAAACTGAATTTTCCAGGCAGATTCTATGGAACTGCAATTTCTATTGCACGCCAATAGAATCCTTCCACCTTATTTATGCAAGAAAGATAGCTCACCATGATACTAGTCGAAAATATGAATGAAATTGAATCTCCGAGCCAGATTCTATTGCATTGCGATGGCTATAGCACGCCAATAAAATCCTTCCTCCTTATTTATGCAAGACATTTAGCTAACCACGATATTAATCGAAAACGTCAATAAAATTGAATTATCGAGCCAAATGCTATAGCATTTCAATGGCTACAGCACGCCAATTGATTCTTTCCACGTTATTTATGCAAGAAAGTTACCTCACCACGATATTAGTCGAAGATGTCAATAAAATTGAATTATCGAGCCAAATGCTATAGCATTTCAATGGCTACAGCACGCCAATTGATTCTTTCCACGTTATTTATGCAAGAAAGTTAGCTCGCCCCGATACTAGACGAAAATGTAAATAAAATTGAATTTTCCAGGCAAATTCTATAGCATTGCAATGGCTATAGCTCGCCAGTAAAATCTTTCCTCCTAACATATGCAAGAAAGTTAGGTCACCACGATATTAGTCGATAATTTCAGTAAGATTGAATATTCCAGGCATATTCTATAGCACTGCAATGGCTATAGCAAGACAATAGAATCTTTCCTCCATATTTATGCATGCAAGTTAGCGCACCGCGGTACTAGTCGAAAATGTCAACAAAATTAAATTTTCGTGGCAGATGCTATAGCATTGCAATGACTATAGCACGCCGATACTATCTTTCTTGCTTATTTATGCAAGGATGACAGCTCACCACGATTTTAGATGAAAATGTCAATAAAATTGAATTTTCCATCCAGATACTATAAAATTGCATTGCCTACAGCTCGCAAATAGAATCTCCCTCCTTGTTTATGCAAGAAAGTTAAGTCACCACGATAATAGTTGAAAATGTCAATAAAATTGAATTCTCGAGGCAGAATCTACAGTATTGCAATGGCTATAGCAAGCCTATAGAATATTTCCTCCTTATTTGTGCCAGAGAGATATCTCATCACGATATTAATAGAAAATGTCAATGAAATTTATTTTTCCAGCCAGATTCTATAGCATAGCAATAGGTGTAGCTCGCCAGTACAATCTATCCTCCTTACATATTCAAGAAAGTTAGGTCACCACGATATTTGTCGATAATGTCAGTAAGATTGAATATTCCAGGCACATTCTGCAGAATTGCAATGGCTATTGCGCGCCAATAATATCTTTCCTCCTATTTTATGCAAGAAGGTTACCACACTACGATATTAGATGAAATTGTCAATAAAACAGAATTTTCGAGGCAGATTCTATAGGATTCCAACGGCAATGGCACGTCAATAGAATCCTTCCACCCTATTTATGCAACAAAGTCAGCTCACCAAGATATTAGCCGAAGAAATGTCAATAAAATTAAATATTCCAGGCAGGATCTATAGCACTGCAATGGCTGTAGCACGCCAATCTAA
>NW_016909355.1:0-1347 GCF_001483705.2 Eufriesea mexicana | reverse complement strand
CAGGTAACGTCAGGTCAGCAAAGGTCAGTTCAGGTCAGTTCAGGTCAGGCCAGGTCAGGCATGGTCAGGACATGTCAGGTCAGATCAGTCCGGTGAGGTGAGGTCAGGTCACGTCCGGTCAGGTCTCCTATGTACAAGTCCGAACAGTTCAGATCAGGACAGGAGAGAACAGGTCAGGTCTGGCCAGGCCAGGTCAGGCCAGGTAGGGTCAGGTCAGCTCAGGTCAGATCAGGTCAGATCAGTCAGGTCATGTCTGGCGAGGTCAGGTCAGGTCAGCTCAGGTCATGTCAGGTGAGGTCAGGTGAGGTGGTGTAGGTTCAGGTCAGTTCAGGTCAGGCCAGGTCTCGCAAGGTCAGGTGAAGTCAGGTCATGTCATGTCAGGTCAGGCCAGTCGGGTCAGGTCAGGGCAGGTAAGGTCGATTAAAGTCAAGACAGGTCAGGTCAGGTCAGGTAACGTCAGCACAGGTAACGTCAGGTCAGCTAAGGTCAATTCAGGCCAGTTCAGGTCAGGCCAGGTCAGGCAAGGTCAGGCTGGGTCAGGTCAGGTCTTGTAAGGTCAGTTCAGGCCAAGTCAGGACAGGTATGGTAAGGTCAATTCAGGTCAGGTCAGGTCAGGTCAGGTCAGGTCGGGACAGGTCAGGTAAGGTCAGGCCAGGCCAGATCATGCCTGGTCAGGTCAGGTCTGTTGTGGTCAATTCACTTCAGATCAGGTCATGTCATATCAGGTCAGGTCAGGTCAGGTCAGGTCAGGTCAGGTCAGGTCAGGCCATGCCATGCAAGGTCGGGTATGGTGAGGTCAGGTCAGGTCAGGTCAGGTCGGGGCAGGTAATGTCGGTTAAATTCGGGAAAGGTCAGATCAGTTCAGGTAACGTCAGCTCAGGTAAGGTCAGGTCAGCTAAGGTCAGTTCAGGTCAGCTCAGGTCAGGCCAGGTCAGGCAAGTTCAGGTCAGGTCAGGTCAGGTCAGATCAGTCCGGCGAGGTGAGGTCAGGTCACGTCCGGTCAGGTCTCCTATGTACAAGTCAGGTCAGTTCAGCTCAGGACAGGAGAGAACAGGTCAGGTCTGGCCAGGCCAGGTCAGGCCAGGTAGGGTCAGGTCAGCTCAGGTCAGATCAGGTCAGATCAGTCAGGTCAGGTCTGGTCAGGTCAGGTCAGGTCACGTCCGATCAGTCGGGTAAGCTCAGCTCAGGTCAGGTCATGTCAGGTCAGTTCAGTTCAGTTCAGGTCAAGTTATGTCAGGTCAGGTCAGGTCTGGTAAGGTCAGGCCAGGCCAGATCATGTCTATTCAGGACAGGTCAGTTCAGGTCAGTTCACTTCAGATAAGGTCATGTCATGTCAGATCAGGTCAG
>NW_016909354.1:1541-2524 GCF_001483705.2 Eufriesea mexicana | reverse complement strand
AGAAAGTTACATCACCACGATATTATTCGAAAATGTCAATAAAGTTGAATTATCCAGGCAGATAATATAGCATTGTATTGGCTATAGCACGGCAATATTATCTTTCCTCCTTATTTATACAAGAAAGTTAGCTCATGACGACATTAGCCGAAAATGTTAATAAAATTGAATTTTCGAGACAGATTCTATAGTATTACAATGGCCATAGCTGGCCAATAGAATCTTTCCACCGTATTTATGCAAGAATGTTGGCTCACCACGATATTAGTAGAAAATGTCAATGAAATTGAATTTTCGTGCCAGATGCTACAGCGTTGCAGTGCCTATAGCACGCCAAAAGAATCTTTCCTCATTATTAATGCAAGAAACTTAGCTCGCCACGATATTTGTCGAAAATGTCAATAAAATTGAATTTTCCATCCAAATACTATTGATTTGCAATGGCCATAGCTGGCCAATACAATCTTTCCTCCGTACTTATGCAAGAAAGTTGCCTCTCCACGATATGAGTCGAAAATGTCAATAAAGTTGAATTTTCGAGGCAGATTCTATAGCATTGTAATGGCTATAGCACGGCAATAGTATCTTTCCTCCTTATTTATACAAGAAAGTTAGCTCACGACGATATTAGTCGAAAATGTTAATAAAATTGAATTTTCGAGACAGATTCTGTAGTATTGCAATGGCCATAGCTGGCCAATAGAATCTTTCCTCCGTATTTATGCAAGAAAGTTACATCACCACGATATTATTCGAAAATGTCAATAAAGTTGAATTTTCGAGGCAGATACTATAGCATTGTAATGGCTATAGCACGGCAATAGTATCTTTCCTCCTTATTTATACAAGAAAGTTAGCTCACGACGATAATAGTCGAAAATGTTAATAAAATTGAAATTTCGAGACAGATTCTATAGTATTGCCATGGCCATAGCTGGCCAATAAAATCTTTCCTCCGTATTTATGCAAGAAAGTTACATAAC
>NW_016909354.1:741-1058 GCF_001483705.2 Eufriesea mexicana | reverse complement strand
ACACATGCAAGGATGTCAGCTCACCACGATATTAGTCGAAAATGTCAATAAAATTGAATTTTCCATCCAGATACCATAGATTTGCAATGGCCATAGCTGGCCAATAGAATCTTTCCTCCATATTTATGCAAGAAAGTTGCCTCTCCGGGATATCAGTCGAAAATGTCAATAAAGTTGTGTTTTCGAGGCAGATTCTGTAGCATTTTAATGGCTATATCACGGCAATAGTATCTTTCCACCTTATTTGTACAAGAAAGTTAGCTCACGACGATATTAGTCGAAAATGTGAATAAAATTGAATTTTCGAGTCAGATTCT
>NW_016909354.1:0-546 GCF_001483705.2 Eufriesea mexicana | reverse complement strand
CGATATTAGTCAAAAATGTTAATAAAATTTAATTTTCCAGACAGATTCTATAGAATTGCAATGGCAATAGCACGCCAATAGAGTTCTTCCTTCTTATTTATGCAAAAAAGTCACCTCACCACGATATTACTCGAAAATGTCAATAGAATTGAATTTTCGAGGCAGATTCTATAGCATTGTAATGGGTATTGCGTGCCAATAGAATCTTTCCTCCTTATTTATGCAAGGATGTGAGCTCACCCCGATATTAGTCGAAAATGTCAATAAAACTGAATTTTCCATCCAGATACTATAGAATTGCAAAGGCCGTAGTGCTGGCCAATAGAATCTTTCCTCCTTATTTATGCAAGAAAGTTACCTCTCCACGATATGAGTCGAAAATGTCAATAAAATTGAATTTTCGAGGCAGATACTATAGCATTGAAATGGGTATTGCGTGCCAATAGAACCTATCCTCCTTCTTTATGCAAGGATGTGAGCTCACCACGATATAAGTCGAAAATGTTAATAAATCTGAATTTTCCATCCAGATACTATAGAATTGCA
>NW_016909353.1:0-2507 GCF_001483705.2 Eufriesea mexicana | reverse complement strand
GTTGGTCGTATGGATGGATGTACGTATGGATGGATTGAAGTATGGGTGGTCGGATGTACGGAACTATGGATGTATGGATGGATTAAGGTATGGATGGATGTATGGATGGATGTATGGATGTATGATTGGATGGATGTATATATGTATGGATGTATGGAGTGATGGGTGTATGGATGGATGGAGTTGTGGATGGATGGATCTTTGGATGTATGGATACATGACTGTTTGGATTTAAGAATGTATGGATGAATGCATGTATGGCTGTACGGATGTATGGATCGATGGATTTATGGATGTGTGGATGTACGTATGTATGGATGGATGGATGCATGTATGGACAGATGTATGGATCGATGGATGTGTGGATGTGTGCTAGTATGGATGAATGGATGTATTGTTCGATGGATGTACGGATGGGTGAATGTATAGCTGGATGGATGTATGTAAAGATGGAGGTATGTAAGGATGTATGTATGGATGAGGGGTTGTATGGATGGATGGATGTATGGATGGATTGAGGCATGGATGGGAAGATGTACGTATGTATGAATGTATGGATGTATATATGTATGGATGTATGGATTTATGGATGTATGGTTGTGTGGATTGATGGATGTATGGATGGATGTATGTGAGAATGGCAGGATATACGAATGGATGGATGTATGTGAGAATGGCAGGATATACGAATGGATGGATGTATTGATGTACAGGTGTATGGATGCATGAATGTATGGTTGTATGGATGTATGTACGTATGGATGTATGTATATATGGATGTATGGATGGCTGGATGTACCGAATGATGGACGTACGAATCTAAGGATTTATGGAAGTATGGATATGTGGATGTATGGATGTATGGATGTATGAATGCATGAATGTATGGATTGATGGCCGTATATATGGAAGGTTGTATGGATGGATTGAGGTATGGATGGACGGATATAGGGATGAATGTATGTACGGATGAATGGATGTGTGGATGGATTGAGAAATGGATGGATGGATGTATGTATTGATGGACGTATGGATTGATGGGTGTATGTATGGATTCAGGTATGGATGGGTGGATTTATGGATGTATGGATGTATGATTGCATGGAAGTTTCGGTGGATGTATGTATGTATGGATGGATGTATGGGTGTATGGATGTATGGATGTGTGAATGTATGTATGGATGGATGTATGGATGGATGAATGTATGGATTGATGGCCGTATGGATGGATGGATGTATGGTTGGGCGGATGTACTGATGAAAGGATGGATGGATCTATAATTGTTTGGATGTGTGGATGGCTGGATGTATGAGTAGATGGGTGTATGTGTGGATGGAGGTATGGATGTATGGATGTATGTATGGATGTATGGAAGGATGTGTGTATGGTTGTATGGATGTATGGATGTATGGATCTATGGATTTGTATATGTATGTACGTGTGGATGGATGGATGTATGGATGGATAGATGTATTTATCGATGGATGTATGGATGGGTGCTAGTATGGATGGATGGATGTATGGTTCGATGAATGTATGGATTGCTGGATTTATGGATGGATGGATGTATAGAAAAATGGATGAATGGATGGATGTACGTATGGATGAATGGTTTTGAGGATGGATGGATGTATGGATGGATTGAGGTATGGATGGACGGATGTTCGTATGTATGAATGTATGGATGTATATATTTAGGAATGTATGGATTTATGGGTGTATGGTTATGTGGATGGATGGATGTATGGATGGATGTATGTGTGGATGGCAGGATATATGGATGGATGGATGTATTGATGTACAGGTGTATGGATGCATGAATGTATGGTTGTACGAATGTATGTATGTATGGATGTACGGATGGATGGATGAATCGAATGATAGACGTACGAATGGAAGGATTTATGGATGTATGGATGTGTGGATGTATGTATGTATGTATGGATGGATGTATGGGTGGATAGATGTATTGATCGCTAGATGTATGGATGGGTGGTTGTATGGCTGGATGGATGTATGGACGAATTGGTGTATGGATGGACGAATGTATGGATTGATGGCCGTATGGATGGATGGTTGTATGGATGGATTGAGGTATGTATGGACGGATATACGGATAAAAGTATGTACGGATGAATGGATGTATGGATGGATTGCGGTATGGATGGATGTATGTATGTATGGATGGATGTATGGATGTATGAATGGATGGATGTGTATATGTATGTATGTATGGACTGATTGCCGTATGGATGGATGGTTGTATGGACGGATTGAGGTATGGATGGACGGATATACGGATAAATGCATGTACGGATGAATGGATGTGTGGATGGATTGCGGTATGGATGGATGTATGTATGTATGGATGGATGTATGAATGCGTGAATGTATGGATTGATGGCCGTATATATGGATGGTTGTATGGATGGATTGAGGTATCGATGGACGGATATACGGATGAATGTATGTACGGATGAATGGATGTGTGGATGGATTGTGGTAT
>NW_016909352.1:1549-2248 GCF_001483705.2 Eufriesea mexicana | reverse complement strand
ATAGCACGCCAATAGAATCTTTCCTCCTCATTTATGTAAAAAAGGCAGCTCACTACGGTATTAATTGAAATTTCCATAAAGATGAATTTTCCAACCAGATTCCAGAGCATTGCAATGGCTGTGGCACGCCAGTACAATCTTTCCTCCTTATTTATGCACGAAAGTCAGCTCACCACGATATTAGTTAAAAATGTCAACAAGATTGAACTTTCGAGCCAGATTCCATGGCATTGCGTCGGCTATAGCACGCCAATTGAATCTTTCCTCCTTATCTACGCAATAAAGTTAGCTCACCACAATATTAGTCGAGAAAGTCAATAAAATTGAACTTTCCTGCCAGATTCTATAGCTTTGCGTCGGCTATAGCACGCCAATTGAATCTTTCCTCCTTATCTATGCAATAAAGTTAGCTCACCACGGTATTTGTCGAAAATGTCAATAAAATTGAATTTTCCAGGAAGATTCTATAGCATTTGCAATGCTATAGCAGGCCAAAAGAATTATTCCACCTTATTTATGCAAGAACGGTGGCTCACCACGATATTAGTCGCAAATGACAGTAAAATTGAATTTTCCTACCAGAGTCCATAGCATTGCGTCGGCTATAGCACGCCAATAGTATCTTTCCCCCTTACTTATGCAAGGAAGTTAGGTCACAACGATATTAGTCGAAAATGTCAATAAAATTTTATTTTCTAG
>NW_016909352.1:0-1412 GCF_001483705.2 Eufriesea mexicana | reverse complement strand
CGGCTATAGCACGTGAATTGAATCTTTCCTCCTTATATATGCTAGAAAGATAGCTCACCACGATATTAGTCGAAAATGACAATAAAATTGAACCTTCCAGGTAGATTCAATAGCATTGCAAAGGCTTTTGCAAGGGAATAGAATCTTTCATCGTTATTTATGAAAGAAAGATGGCTCACCACATTATTAGACGAAAACGTCAATAAAAATGAGTCTTTCAGCCACTTTCTATATCATTGCAAAATCTATAGCACTCAAAAAGGATCTTTCCTCCTTACTTATGCAAGGAATTTAGCTCACCACGATATTAGTCGAAAATGTCAATAAAATTGAACTTTCCAGCCAGATTCTATAGCATTGCGACGGCTATAGCACGCCAATTGTGTGCTTTCTCCTTATTTATGAAAGAAAGATAGCTCACCACAATAATAGCAGAAAATGTCAATAAAATTGAGTTTATCAGCCACATTCTAAAGGATTGCAATGCCTACAGCTCGCCAATAGAATCTTTCATCCTTATTCATGCAAGAAAGTTAACTCGCCGCGATGTTAGCCGAAAATGTCAATAAAATTCAGTTTTCCAATGAGATTCTACTGCATTGCAATGGATATTGCACGCCAAAAGTATCTTTCCTAATTACCTATGCGAGGAGGCTATCTCACCACGGTATTAGACGAAAATGTCAATAAAATTTTATTTTCCAGTAGGGTTCTATAGCATGCAATGCCTATAGCACGCCAATAGAATCGCTCCTCCTTACTAATGCAAGGAAGATAACTCACCACAATATTAGTCGAAAATGTCAAAAAAATTGAACTTGCCAGCCAGATTCTATAGCGTTGCAATGACTAGAGCACGCCAACAGTATCTTTCCTCCTTATTTATGCAAGAAAGATAGCTCACCACGATATTGGCCGAAACTGTGAATGAAATTGAGATTTTCAGCCACATTCTAAAGCATTGCATTGGCTACATCTCGCCAATAGTATCTTTCCTCCTTGTTTATGCAAGAAAGATAGCTCACCACGATATTAGCCGTAAATGTCAACACAATTGAACTCTACAGCCAGATCATATTGCATTGCGACGGCTATAGCACGCCAATTGAATCTTTCCTAATTATTTATGCAATAATGTTAGCTCACCACGATATTGGTCGAAAATGTCAATAAAATTTAATTTTCCAGGAAGGTTCTATAGCATTTGCAATGCTATAGCACGCCAATAGAATCTTTCCTCCTCATTTATGGAAAAAAGGGAGCTCACTACGGTATTAGTCGAAAATGTCCATAAAGATGAATTTTCCAACCAGATTCCAGAGCATTGCAATGGCTATAGCACCCCAATAGAATCTGTCCTCCTCATTTATTCACGAAAGTTAGCTCACCGCGATGTTAGTCGAAAATGTCAA
>NW_016909351.1:373533-393890 GCF_001483705.2 Eufriesea mexicana | reverse complement strand
TTGTGCTCTACTGCGCTCTTGTATATTCTGCTTGGATCTGGGGAAGCGATCAACAGTTGTCGCGGTACGCTAGGATGTGTTATGCCACGTTTGGTTATGTTACGTGGCTTGGGTTAGGCTTGGGTAGCTTTGACTTCTCTGCTGAAAGCAGCGATTCTATGGATTTCTGCGCTCTACCCTCCTCTAATGTGTTCTGCTTGTCTCCGTTAAGTTAGGCCAATTTACGCTAGAATATCTACGGCTTATGTGATATTCGCTGCATTGCGGTGGGTTTCTGCCATCTACTGTGCTCTAGTACATTCTGCTTGTCCCTGTGGAGGCCAGCAGCAGCGGTATCCGCATGTTAGGTTAGGCTAGGATACATCCGCGTGTGTTACGTTTGGAAAGGTTGGGATAGGATTTTCTAGACCTTTGTACCATACAGGGCTCTCCGCGGACTTTTGCGATCTACTGTGTTCTAATATTTTCTGCTTGGCTATGGGGAGGCCATTAATAGTTGCCTCGGAACGTTAGGTTCTGCCAGGTTATGTTTACTTAGTTTAGGTTAGGAGAGGTTAGGTTAGTATACCTTCGACTTTTGTGCTATTCACTGCAATGCGGTGGATTTCTGCGCACTACTGTGCTCTAGTGCACCATGCTTTTCACTGAGGGGGCCAGCAATAGCTCTCTCGTGATGCTAGGTTGAGTTAGCTTACGTTTCGGTACGTTACGGTTGGCTAGGTTAGGATACGCTACATTGACATTTGTGATTTACAATGACATTAGGTGGCTTTCAGCGCTCTATTGCGCCCTGATATGACCCGCTTGACTCTGCGCAGGTCAGCAATGTTGGTCGCGGCGCGAAACATTGAGACGTGTTGCGATTAGCTTTGCTACGTTAGGTTAGGTTTGTTTAGGATAGCTTCGACTTTTATGCTATGCATTACTATCCAGTGGATTTCTGCGCTCTATTTTGCTCTGGTTTGCTCTGCTTGGCTTTGGGAGGACAGCGATGATCTCCGCACGGTAGTTTAATTTACGATACCGTTCATTGGGTTAGGTTAGGGAGGATTGCTTATTGTTTCTTTGACTTTTGTGCTATACACTGCCACTCGGAGGATCAACGCGCCCTGAATTGCTCTACTGTACTCCGCTCGACTCTGGGGAGGCGATCAATAGTGGTCGAGGCACGTTATATTGAGCTAGGTTACGACCGAATTGTCTACGTTTGGTTACGTTTGGTGAGGATTTTTCTACTTTCGTGCTCTACGCTATTTTCTGGTGGGTTCTTGTCATCTGCTGTGCCCTACTGTATTCTGCTTGGCTCTAGGGAGTCCGGCAGCAGTGGTCGCGGCACGTTCCGTTGAGCTACGCTACGTTCGGTTTGGCTCGGTTAGGACATGTCGAGATAGGATATCTTCGACTTTTGCGCTATTCGCTGCAGTGCAGTTGATTTTTGCGCACTACTGTGATCTACAACTCTCAGCTTGCCTCGGTGGGAGCTAGTAATGGTGGTCTCGTCATGTTAGGTAGAGTTACGTATGGATATGTTACGTTTGGGTATGTTAGCATAGGCTACTTTTACTCTTGTGCCTTACGCTGCTATTCCGTGGGTTACTGTGATCTACTGTGCTCTAATGCATTATGCTTGTCTCTCCGTAGTTCAGGAGCAGCGGTCCTGGGACGTCACGTAGAGTAGGCAACGTTCGGTTAGGTTAGGTTACCTACGGCCTTTGTGCTATTCACTGCAATGCGGTGGACTTCTGCCCACTACTGTGCTCAAGTAAATTCTGCTTGCCTCTGTGCGGGCCAGTTATAGTGGACTGGATTTGTTAGTCTGTGTCAGGTTACGTATGGATATGTCACGTTTGGCTAGGTTAGGACAGGCTACATTGACTTTTGTGCTTGGAACAGCCGATCGGTGGATTCTTGTGATCTACTTTGCCCTACTACATTCTGCTTTGCTCTGGGAACGCCAGGAGTGGCCGCAGACGTCATATTGGGTTATGCGACGTTCGATTAGGTTATGTTGGGACAGGTTAGGTTAGGATATCTACGGCATTTTTGCTAATCACAGCAATGCGGTGGATTTCTTAGCTCTACTGTGCTCTAGAACATTCTGCTTGCCTCAGTGGGGGCCAGCAATAGTGGTCTCGTTATGTTAGGTTGAGTTATGCTGCGTTTAGATGTGTTCAGCTTTGTGAAGTTGGGATAGGATAGTCTAGACTCTTGTTGTATACTACGCTATCCGCGTATTTCTGCGCTCAACTGTGCTCTAGTTTATTCTGCTTGCCTCTGGGATTGCCAGCAGTAGCGGTCTCGGCACGTTAGTTTCAGTTTAGCTAAGTGTTCTTATGACGCGTTTTGTTAGGTTGGGATAGAGTAACTTAGACTTTCGTGCCGTACGCTGCTATTCGGTGGATTTTTGTGCTCTACTGCGCTCTTGTATATTCTGCTTGGATCTGGGGAAGCGATCAACAGTTGTCGCGGTACGCTAGGATGTGTTATGCCACGTTTGGTTATGTTACGTGGCTTGGGTTAGGCTTGGGTAGCTTTGACTTCTCTGCTGAAAGCAGCGATTCTATGGATTTCTGCGCTCTACCCTCCTCTAATGTGTTCTGCTTGTCTCCGTGAAGGCCATCAATAGTAGTCGTGGTTCTACAGGTTATGTTATGTGACGTGTGGTTAGGTTTGGTTAGGCTCTGTTTGGTCCGGGTGGCACTGACTTCTGTCCTATACCCTGCCATTCCGTTGATTTCTGTGCCCCACCCTGCTCTAATATGCCTTGCATTATCCTGGACATGCCAGTATTAGTGGTTACGGCTCGATAAATTTACTTAGTCTATGTTTGGTTGGGATAGGTTATGTCAGGCTAGGTTAGGATATCTTTGACTTCTGTGCTTTGTGCCGCTATTTGGAAGCTTCCTGCAGTTTACTGTGCTCCGCTTTGAGCTGCATGGCTCTGGCGATGCTAACAATAGTGTTCTTCTCACATTGGATTTTGTTACGTTACGCCAGCTTGTACTTCGTTTGGAGAGGTTATGAGGGTGTAGCTTTGAATTTTGTGCCACACACTACTATTCAGTGGGTTTCTGCGCTCTACATTACTCTCCTATTCTTTGCTCGACTCTTGGTGTGCAAGAAATAGTTGTCTCGGCACGTAAGCTTGAGTTACGCTACGTTTGGTTAGGCTACGATAGCTTTGGTTAGGTCTGGAAATCTTTGACTTTCGTGCCATACACAATTATACGGTGGATTCCTGCGATCCACTCTGCTCTTCTATATTCTGCTGAGCTCTCGGGAGGCCAGCAGCGGCGGTCGCGGCACGTTACGTTGCATTATGCTGCCTTTGGTTTGGTTGCGTTAGGATAAGCTGGATCAGGATATCTTTGACTTTCGTGCTATACACTGCTGTCCGGTTGATTTCTGCGCTCTACTGTGCCCTACTATATTCTGCTAGGCCCTGAGCACGCCGGCAATATTTGTCTCGGCACGTTATGTTGGATTATGTTACGCTTCGTAATGTTAGGTTAGGTTTATTTCGGTAAGGGTAGCTTTGTCTTTCGTGCTATACACTGTTGTTCGTGGGATATATGCGCACGACTGTACTCTACTATATTCCGATTCGCCGTGTACAGTCCACCCATAGTGGACACGGCACGTTATGCTGAGTTAGGCTACGTGTCGTTGGGATACGTTTACATGTGTTAGGCCTGGAGAGCCATGAAATTTGTGATATACATACGATTCTATGGACTTCTGCGCTCTACTGTCCTATGATATGTTCTGCACGCTTCTGGGGAGGCCAGAAAGAGTGGTCGCGGTACGCTAGGTTTAGTTCTGCTACGTTTGGCTACGTTAAGAGTGTATATATTAGGATAGGATAGCTTCGACTTTTGCGCCATATACTGCTATTCGTTGGAAATCTGTGACCAAATGTGCTCTAATACGCTCTGCTTGGCTATGGACAGGCCAACGATATTGGTTTCCTCACGATATGTTGAGCTACACTACGTTCGGTTTGGTTAGATTGTTTCAGGTTAGGTTGGGGTATCTACGGCCTTTGTTCTGTTCACTGCAATGCGGTCGGTGCATGCGTTTTACTGTGCTCTAGAACATTCTGCTCGTCCCTGTGGACGGCGGCAATTGTTGCCCCGTCATGTTCGGTAGATTTATGTTTCGTTTGGGTACGTTACGTTCGGCTAGGTTAGGATCCGCTACTTTGACGTTTGTGCTGTACACTGCTGTTCCGTGGATTTCTCTTATCTACTGAGCTCTACTACGTTCTGCTGTGGTGGCCGGTAGCGTTCGCGGAACGTTAGGTAGATTCATATCATGTTCCGTTAGGGCAGATTGTGAGGCTCGGTCAGGATTTCCTTATCCTGTGTGCTGTACGCTGCTGTCCGGTGGATTCCTGCGCTTAACATTGCACCACTGTACTCTACTCGACACTGGGCAGGAGGGCAATAGGGGTCGTGGCACGTTACTTTGAGTTAGGTTACGTTTGGTTTGGTTAGGTTAGGTTAAGTATGTTAAGGACAGCTCCGACTTTCGTGCTATACACTGTTTTTCGGTGGATTCCTTTAATCTGCTGTGCTTTACTACGTTCAGCTTGGCTATGTGGAGGTCAGGAGCAATGGCCGCGCCGCGATATGTTGAGCTATGCTACGTTTGGTTAGGTAAGGTTAGGTCAGGTTTGGATAGGCCACTTCGACTTTTGAGCTATACAATGCTATTAGGTGGATTTCTGCGCCCTAATGTGCTCTAATATGCTTTGCTTCGCTCCATGGAGGCCATCAATAGAGCTCGCGGCACGTTATGTTGCGTTAGAATACGTTCGATTAGGTTTGGTTTGGTGATGTTAGGTTAAGTCGTCTTCAGCGTTTGTGCTATACAGAGCAATGCGTTGGATTTCTACTTGTAACTGCACTCTAATACGTTCTGCTTGGCCTAGGGGTGCTCAACAATGTTTGTCTCATCACGATGTGTTAAGTTACACTACTTTTAGATAGGACAGGATATGACAGGTTAGGACGGGATATCTTACTCTTTTGTGCATTGCACGGCAGTGCGGTTGATTCCTGCGCTCTACTGTGCTCTAGTATATCCTGCTTGGATCAGGGGAGGCCAGCAATAGTGGTCTCGGCACATTAGGGTTTGCTACGCAACGTTTGCTTATATTACGTTTGGTGAGGTTGGGATATGAAAGCATGGACCTTTGTGCTATACATTGCTGTCCGCGGATACCTGCGCTCCGCTGTATTCTATTGCTTTCTGCTTGGCTCCGGGGAGGCCAGCAATAGTTGTCTAGGCACGTTATGTTGGGTCATGTTACGGCCAGTTACGATACTTTTGTTTATTTTAGGCAACGGTAGCTTTGACTTTTGCGCTACAGTCTGCTATTCTGTGGATCTCTGCGCTGTACTGTGCTCTAGTAAGTTCAGCTTGGCTCTGTGGATGGAGCAATAGGGGCCTGGGTACGTTAGCACGAGTCAGGTCAAGTTTGGTTACGTTCTTTTGTACAGCTTTGAAAGGTTAGCTTTAACTTTTGTGCTGCACCCTGCTGTCCTACGGGCTTCCGCGCTCTTCTGTGCGCTCTTATAATCAACTTGCCTCTGTGAACTAAAGGAATAGTGCCCTCGGCAGGTTAGGCTTTGTTATGTTGTGTTTTACTAAGTTACGTTTTGCTAGGTTACGTTTGGCTAGGTTTGGTTAGCTTTGGTTAAGTTAGCTTTGACTCCTGCGCCTCACACTGCTGTCCGGACGATTTCGGCGTTCTTCATTGCTCTGCTATACTCTGCTTAGCTCTCGTGCGACCAGCAATAGCGGCTGTGGGACGAACGTTTGTGTAACGTTACGCATGCTTATGTTACACTTGGATAGGTGAGGACAGGATAGCTTTGTATTTTGTGATATACACTGCTGTTCGGTGCATTTATGCCCTTTAATGTGCTCTAATATGCTCTGCCTGGCGCTGTGGTTGTCAGCAATTGTTTTCCCGTCACGTTAGGTTGACTTAGGCTTTGTCTGGCTAGGTTAGTTTGTGTTAGGTTTTGTCAGGATATCTTTGCCTTTTGTGCCTTGTATTTAAGTGCAACGGGTTTCTGCTCTCTGGTATGCCCTAGTGTACTCTTGTTTGCTCTGGGGAGGTCAGCAATAGTGGTCCAGGCACGTTAGGTTGAATTGGTTTACGTATGGCTGTGCTACGTTTTGTTATGTTTGGCTAGGACAGATATGGCCGTTGACTGTATACTGCCATTCGTTCGATTTCTGCTCTCTACAGTGATCTAACATTCCCTGCTTAGCTCTAGGAATTCCAGAAATACTGGCAGCGGCGCGTTAAGTTGAGTTATGTTACGTTTGGTTAGGTTTGGTTTGTATGGGTTCGCTTCAGGATATCTTTGCCTTTGGTGACTCAAACGGCCGTTCTATGGCCCCCTGCGCTCTACTCTCCCCACATATGCCATGCTTGGCGATTGGGATTCCAGCAATAGGTGTCTGGCCACGATAGGTTTGGATTGGTTACGTTTGGTTATGATGGTTTTGACTATTGCGTTGTACACTGCTATTCGTTGGATCTCTTCGCTCCACTGCGATCTAATGCGTTCTGCATAGCTCAGGGGAGGCCAGCAATACAGGTGTCGTCTCGTTAGCTTTAGTTATTCTACGTTGGGTCATGCTAGGTTAGGTCCGGTTAGGTTAAGGTATCTGTGGCTCTTGTGCTATGCATCTCTATTTGGTGGCTTTCTGCGCTCTACTGTACTCTAGTATACTCAGCTTTGCTCTGGGGGACCAACAACAGCGTTCTCGGCATGTTAGTTTAAGTTAGGCTACGTTTGAATATGTTAAGTTCGGCTTTGTTAGGATATGCTAATTTTACTTTTGTGCTTCACAACGCTCTTCGGTGGATTCCTGTGATCTACTCTTCTCTTATACATTCTGCTATGCTCTGGGGTGGACAGGAGCAGCCATTGCGGCACGTCATGTTGTATTATGCTACATTTGGCTATGTTAGATTTGCATATGTAAGGCTTTTGCGCTATTCACTGCAAGGCGCTGGATTTCTGCGCTCTAGAGTGCTCTAGTACATTCTGCTTGCCTCCGTGGGGGCCAGCAATAATGGTCTCGTCAAGTTAGCTTGATATATGTTCCGTTTGTATATGCTACGTTTGGCTAGGGTATGATAGGTTACTTTGACCTTCGGAATATTCACTGCTGTTCGGTTGGTTTCTACGCCCTATTGTGCTCTAATATGCTCTGATTGACTCTGGAGGGGGCAGCAATATGGTTCATGTCAGGTTACGTTGTGCTACACTACGTTCGGATTGGTTAGGTTCGGTCAAGTTGGGCCAGGATATGTTTGATTTTTTCGCTATGGAATGAAATGCGGTGGATTTCTGCGCTCTGCTGTGCTCTGACATATTCTGCTTGGCTCTCGAGTAGACAGAAATAGTGGTCCCGGCACTTTGGTTTGAGCTAAGCTACGTTCGGTTATGTTACGTTTGGTGATGGTATGAGGGGACAGTTCAGACTTTTGTTCTATACACTCTTATCCGCGGACTTCTGCGCCCAATGTGCTAATATTTTCCGCTTGGATCTGGTGTATGCCAGCAATAGTAGACTCGGCTCTTTAGGTTGAATTAGGTTACTTTCGGTTAGATTTGGTTAGGCCACGCCCTGTCAGGATCAGCTTGACTTTAGTGCTATAAACTGCTATTTAGAGGATTTCTGCCCTCTACTGTGCCCTCATTTATTCTGCTTAGCCCAGGGAACCCCAGCTGTATTGGTCTCGGCACGTTAGGTTGGGCTATGTTACGTGTGGTTAGTAGAGGTTAGGCTAAGTTCGGTAAGGGTAGCTACAACTTACGTGCTGTACGTTGTTGCCCTGTGAATTTCTGCTATCTGCTCTGCTTCAGTATGTTCGGCTTGTCTCTGGGGAGGAGTAATAGTGGTCTCGGCTCGTTAGGATGAGATAGGGTACATGGTGTTATGTTACGTTTGGCCACGTTAGCATAGGGTATCTTCGACTTTTGCGCCGTGCACTGCGATTGCATGGGCACCTGCGCTCTATTCTCCTGTAGTACCGTCTGCTCGGCTCTTGGGAGGCCTGCAATAGTGATCTCGGCACGCAAGTGTGAGTTAGGTTACGCTAGGCTTGGCTTGGCTATGATACGTTTGGTCAGGACGGCTTTGTCTTTTGTGATGTACTCCGCAACGCGGTTGACTTTTCTGCACTGCATTGCACTACTATCATCAGCTTATATCTGGGGGGCCAGCAATAGCGGACGTGGAACGTTTGGTTCTGATATGTTCGTTTCGTTGGGTTAGGTTAGGTTATGTTTGGTTACGATTGCTTTGACCTTTGTGTTATGCGCTGCTATTCGGTTGATATCTGCACTCCGCTTTGCCGCACTAGCTTCTGCTTGTCTCTGGGGATGGCAGCAATTGTGGTCGTGGCACATTTGGTTGGCTCAGGTTACGTTTGGTTATGTTAGGTTAGGCTACGTTTGGTTAGTATGGCTTTGACTTCTATGTTATACATAGCAATTCGGCGGACTTCTGCGCCCTAAGCTGCTATAGTATGTTCTGCTTGTCTCTCGGAGGACGGCAATAGTTGTCTCTGTACGTTATGTTGAGCATGTCTAAGTCTGGTTAGGTTAGGTTTCGTTATGTTAGGATGCGGTAGCTTCGACTATTGTGCTATGCACTGCCATTCTATGGATTCTTGCGCCCTACACTCTAATATTTTCTGCTTGCCTCCGATGAGATCAGCAATAGTGGTGTACGCACGATAGGTTGAGCTATGTTCCTTTGGTTATGTTACGTTTGGTCGGGTTAGGATAGGTTAACATTGACTTTTGTACTATACACTGCTGTTCGGTTGATACCTGTGCACGACATTGCTATACTAGCACCTGCTTGTCTCTGGGGAGGTCGGCAATAGCGGCAGTGGCACGCTTGATTGAGTTAGTTTACGCTAGGATAAGATAGGTTAGGTTAAGATTGGTTAGAATGTCCTAGACCTTTTTTCTGTACACTGCTCTTCGGTCGATATCTGCGCTCTGCATTGCGCTACTAGCATCTGCTTTTCTCTGGGAGGCCAGCAACACTAATCTCCGCACCTTATGCTGAGCTACGCTACGTTCGGATAGGTTAGTCTAGGACAGGTTGGTTTACGATACCTACCGCTTCTATGCTATACACTGCAATGAGGTGGATCACTGAGCTCTACTTTGCTCCAATATGTTCTGCTTGGCTCCGGGGAGGATAGCGAGAGTGGTCTCGGCAAGTTAGTTTGAGTCAAGCTGCGTTCGCGTATGTTACGTATGGTTATGTTAGGATAGGGTAACTTCGACTATTGTGCTATGAACCGCGATTCTAGGGATTGCTGCGCTCTACTCTCCTACAATATGTTCTACATGGCTCTGCCGAGGAAGCAATAGTGGTCTCGGCACTTCAGGATGAGTTAGATTGCGTTGTGTTACGTTACGTTTGGCCATGTTGGGAGAGGACAGCTTCGGCTATTGTGCTGTACACTGGCATACGGTTGATTTCTGCGCTCTACTGTGCTCTAATATTTTCTGCTTCGCTCTGGGTAAGCCAGTAATTTTGGCCGCGGCACGTATGCTTGTGTTAGGTAATGCTTGTTCTGGTTTGGGTAGGTTATGGTTGGTTAGGATGGTTTTGACGTTTGTGTTCTGCATTGCTGTTCGGCGGATGTCTGCGCTCTACTGTGCTCTAGTATATTCTGCTCGGCTATGCGGAGGCCAGCAGTAGTGCTCTCGGCACGTCCGGCTGTGCCATGCAGCGTTTGCTTGTCTTACGCTTGGTTACATTTGGATAGGTTATCATAGACTTTTGTGCAGTGCACTGCTCCTCGGTGGATTTCTGCGCTCTATATTGGTCTACTTTACTCTTCTCGGCTCTCGCGAGACAGCAATAGTGGGCACGGCACGTTAGGTCGAGTTAGGCTACGTTGGGTTAGGGTGCGTTAGTTTGGGTTAGGTTTGGGTAGCTTAGACTTTTGCGCTATACACCGCCCTTCGGTGGATTTCTGCACCCTATATTGCTCTACTACACTCTGATCGCCTCTCGTGCGGACAGAAATTGTGGTCGCTGCACGTTAGGTTGAGATAAATTACATTCGGCCATGTTGTGTTTCGCATGGTTAGGCTTGCATAGCTATAACTTTTGTGCTACAATCTGCTATCCTATGAACCTCTGCTCTCTACCGAGCGCTATCATGCTGTGCTTGTGTCTGTGATCGCCAGGAATAGTGGTCGCGGAGTGTGAGGTATTGTTACGTTCAGTTCGGTTATGCTGAGTTTGGTAAGGTTTGGTCGCGATAGCTGTTACTTCTTCGCTGTTCTCTGCTATTCCGCCAATTTCAGCAGCTTACGTTGCTCTGCTATACACTGCATGGCTCTCGTGTGGCCAGCAGTGGTGGTCGTGGCACCCAAGGACGTGTTACGTTACGTTTGGTTATGTTACGTTTGGTCAGGTTAGGTATGGGCATCTCTGTCTTTTCCGTCGCACACTGCGATTCTATGGATTTCTGCGCTGACCTCTACTCTAATATGTTCCGCTAGGCTCTGGAGAGGCCAGCAATAGTGGTGGCAGTACGTTAGGTAGCGTTTGGTTTCGTTTGGCAATTCTACGATATGTTATGTTGAGACATGATAGCTTTGACTTTTGCTCTATGCACAGCTATTCGGAGGGTTTCTGCCCTCTCTTGTGCTATAATATGCTCTGCCCGGCACTGAGGATGCCATCAATATTGTTCTCGTCACGTTATGTTTAGATACACTACGTTTGGATATGTAAGGTATGGTCATGTTATGTCAGGGTATGTATGACTTTTGTGCCATACACTGCTGTTCGGTAGATTTGTGCGCTATACATTGTTCTACTATACTCTGCTCGACTCTGCGGAGGCGAGCAATAGTGGTCGTGGTACGTCAGGATATGTTAGGATTGCGTTTGGTTAGTTAAAGTTAGGATAAGTTTGGTCAGGGCAGAGACGTCTTTCGTACTATACACTGTTTTTCGGTGGATTTCTGCACTCAACTACGCTCTACTATATTCTGCCTGGCCCTGGGAGCCCAGCAATAGTCGCCGCACGTTATGTTCAGCTAGACTACGTTTGATTAGGTTGTGTTAATACCTGTTTGGTTAGGGTGGCTCCGACTTTCGTGCTGTACACATTCATCCGTTGGTTTCCTGTGATCTACTGTGCTGTACTGTATACTGCATGGCTCTGTGGATTCCGTCAGAGTTGGTCCCGGCGTGCCCGTTGGAGTTACGCTACGTTTGATTAGGTTAGGCTAGGTCAGGTTGTGTTAGGATATCATCGTCTTTTGTGCTATTTGCCGCAATGCGGTTGGTTTCTGCGCTATGCTGTGCTCTGGTATATTCTGCTTATCCTTGTGGAGGCCAGCAATAGTTGTCTCGTCATGTTAGGTTAGGTAATGCTACGTTTGGATATGTTACGTTTAGTAAGGTTAGGATAGGTATGTCTAGACTCTTGTGCTATATACTGCTGTCCGTCGATAACTGCGCTCTACTGCGTTGCGATATTTTCTGCTTGGCTGTGGCTAGGCCTGCAATAGTGGTCTCGGCACGTTAGATTGGGTCATGCTACGTTTGGTAAGGTTTGGTTATGAGAAGCTCGGTACGGTTATCTTCGACTTTCGTACTGTACACTGCTATTCGGATGGTTTCTGCGCTCGAATGTGCTCTACTATTCTCTGCTTGGTCCTGTGGAGGCCAGCAATGACGTTCGCGGCAAGTTAGGTTATGTGAGGCTACGTTTCGTTGGATTAAGTTAAGTTAAGCTCTGTCCGGTTATCTTAGACTTTCGTGCTACACGCTGCTATTCGAAGCATTTCTGCGCTGAACTGTGCTCTACTATATTATGCTTAGAGCTGGGAATGCCTCCATTAGTGGCCGTGGCACGTTACGTTGCGGAAGGCTACGTTTGGTTACGTAATATTGGCTGGAGTTGGTTCTGGATAGATATGACTTTTGCACTATACACTGAGAATCTATGGATTTCTGGGCTCTACTGTCCTCTAGTAAGTTCTGCGCTACTCTGAGGAGGATAGCAATAGTGGTCATGGTGCGTATGCTTGAGTTATGTTACGTTTGCTTATGTTATGATTGAACATATTAGGATAGGATAGCTTTAACTTCTGCGCTCTACTGTGTTCTAATACCTTCTGCCTGGGTTTGTGGAGGCCAGCAATATTAGTCTCGGAACGTTAGTTTGAGTTAATTTACGCTTGGTTAGGTTAGGTTAGGGTCAGATCGGCCAGTTAGCTAAGACTCTCGTGCTATACAGTGCTAATCGGAGCATTCCTGCGCTGTACTGTGCTCTACTAAATTATGCTTAGCCTTCGGAATTCCAGCAATATTGGTCTCGGCACGTTAGGTTGAGTGAGGTTACGTTGGTCAGCTTAGGTTGGATTAATTTTGGTAGCGGTAGCCTGGGCTTCCGTGTTATATACTATGGTGCGGTGGATTTCTTCGCTCGGCTGCGCTCCACTACATTTTCCTTGGTCCTGAAGAGGCCAGCAATTGTGATCGGAGTACGTCACGTTGAGCTCTGTTAAGTTTGGTTATGTTAAGATTGGAAATATTAGGAATGTATATCTTTGACTTTTATGCTGCACAATGATATTCGGTGGACCTCTGCGCTCAACTGTGGCCTAGTATGTTCTGCGTGGCTCCGGGGTGGCCAGCAATAGTGACCTATGCAGGTTAGGTTGAGTTATATTACGTTTTGCTAGGTTATGTTGTGTCTAGCGCGGACAGGTTATCTTTGGCTTTTGTGCTATACACTACTGTTCGGAGCGTTCTTGCACGCAACTGTGCTCCAACATGTTCTGCATGGCCCTGGGAAGGCCAGCAATAGGCGCGGCACGTTATGCTGTGTTAGGGTACGTTTGACTATTTTGCGTTAAGTTATGTTCTGTTAGGCTGGTTTCGACTTTCGAGCTGTAAACTATTATACTGCGGTTTCCTGTAACCTGCTCTGTTCTACAGTATTCTGCTTGGATATCTGGGGTACGGCAGCAGTTTTCGCAGCACGCACCTTTTAGTTACGCTACGTTTGTTTATATTCGGTTAGGTCAGGTTATGTTAGGCTATCTTCGACTTTTGTACTTTTAACTGCATTGCGGGGTATTTCTGCGGACTACTGTGCTCTAGTACACGCTACTTGTCTCTGTGGAGGTCAGCAATAGTTGTCTCGTAACGTTAGGTTGAGTTAGGTTACGTTTGGGTATGTTACGTTCGGCTAGGTTAGGATAAGCCACTTTGACCTCTGCGCTCTTCACCGCTGTTCGTTAGATTTCTGCGCTCTAATGTGCTCTTACGTGCTCTGCCCGGCTCTGGGGATGCCAGCAATATTGTTCTCGTTACATTACGTTTAGATAGACCCCGTTTGGATAGGTAAGGTATGGTCAAGCTATGTCAGGATATGTCTGACTTTTGTGCTATGCACTGCAATGCGGTGGATGTCTGCGTCCCACTGCGCTCCAATAGGTTCTGCTTGGCTCTGGGGTGGCCAGTATTAGTCGTATCGGCACGTTAGGTTGATTTATGTTACGTTTCGTTAGGGTAGGTTAGGACCGGTTATGTTAGGATATCTATGGCTCTTGTGCTATTCACTGCGTTGCGATGGATTTCTTCGCGCTACTGTGCTCTAGTTCATTCAGCTTCTCTCTGAGGATGTGCGCAATAGTGATCTGGGCATGCTAGGAAGAGTTGAGCTTGGTCTGGATATGTTACGTTAGAATAGGTTGGAATAGGCTGCTTTGACTTCTGCGCTGTTCACTGATATTCGGTGGATTTCAGCGCTCTAATGTGCTTCAATATTCCCTGCTTGCATATGGGGAGGCCAGAAATATTTATCTTTTCACGTCATGCCTAATTACACTACTTCTGGAAGGGTTAGGTTGGGTCAGGTTAGGTTACGGTATGTCTAACATTTGTGCAATTCACTGCAAGGCGGTGGGTTTCTGCGCAGTAGTGTGCCCTAGGACATTCTGCTTGTCCTTGTGCAGGCCAGCAACATTGGTCTCGCAATATTAGGTTGAGTAACGTTACGTTTGGATATGTTACGTTTGGTGAGGTTAGGATAGGTTACCTTAGAGTCTTGTGCTACGAACTGCTATCCGCGTGAATCTGCGCTCTACTGTGTGCCAATATTTTCGGCTTGGCTCTGTCGTGGCCAGTAACGGTGGTCTCCGCACGTAAGGTTGGGTTATGTTACGTCACGTTAAGTCATGTTAGGAAGGTTCAGTTAGGATTTCGTTGACTCTTGTGCTAACACTGCTGTTTGGTCAGTTTCTGTGCTCTACACTGCTACAGTATACTCCGCTGGACTTTGCCGAGGCGGGTAATTGTGATCGCGGCACGTGAGGCAGTGTTAGGTTGCGTTTGGGTAGGTAAGGTGAGATAAAGTTTGGCTAGGATAGCTATTGCTTTCATATTATACACTGTTATCCCGTGAGATTTGGCGATCTACTGCGCTCTGCTACATTCTGCCCGGATCAGGGGAGGCCAGGAGCAGCGGTCGCGGCGCGTTATGTTGGGCTATGCTACGTTCGGCTAGGTTAGGGTAGGACAGGTTAGGTTGGGATATCATCAGCTTTTGTGCCATACACTGCGTTTTGGTGGATTTCTGCGCTCTACGATGCACTGTTACACTCTACTCGACTCTGGGGAGGAGAGCAATAGTGACCGTGGCACCTTAGGTTGAGTTATGTTACGACTGCTATGGTCTGGTTAGGCTACGTTTGGTTAGGTTAGCTTCTACTTTCGCGCTATACACTATTGTTCGGTGCATTTCTGTGATCTACTGTGCTTTGCTACATTCTGCATAGCACTGTGGAGGCCAGCAATAGCGGTCCCGTCGTGTTAGGATGGGTCAGGTTCCGTTTGCTTGTGCTACGTTTGGCCAGGTTAGGATATGCTACTTTGTATTTTGTGCCGTACACCGATATTGGATGGACTTCTGCGCACTAACATGCTCTAATATGCTCTGCTTGTCGCTGGATATGCCGGCAGTATAGGTCTCGTCACGTTATGTTGCGTTTGACTACGAACGGATAGGTTATGCTATGTAGAGTTAGGACAGGCTATGTTAGGTCGAGTTACGACAGGTTATGTTTGACCTTGGTGCTTTTACACTGCATTGTGTTGGGTTTCTGTGCTCTCCAGTATTATAGTATACTCTGCTTGGCGCAGAGGTGGCCCTCAATAGTGGTCTCATCACGTTAGCTTGAGTTTGGGTGCGTTTGGTGATGTTAGTATGGGATAGGAGAGGCTATTGTGCTTTAAGTTGCTATCCGCGGATACCTGCGCTCTACTGCGTTCCAATATTTTCTCCTTGTCTGTGGATAGGCCAGCAATAGTGGCCTCGGCACGTTAGGTTGAGTTATGTTACGTTCGGTTTGAATAGGCTATGCCAAGCTCGGTCAGGTTATCTCCCACTTTCGTGCTATACACTTCTATTCGGGGACTTTCTGCGCTCGACTGTGCTCTACCATACTCATCTTGACCCTGGGGGGCCAGCAATAGTGATCGCGGCTCGACATGTTGAGTTAGGCTACGTTTGACTAGGTTATATTAGGATACGTTTGGTCAGGATGGCTTCAACATTCGTGCTATACACGATTTTCCGGCAGGTTCCTGCGATGTACTGTGCTCTGCTGTATTCTGCTTGCCTCTGGAGAGTTCGGCAGCAGTGGCCTCGGCGCGCTACTTTGAGTTAGGCTACTTTTGGTTATGATAGGTAAGGCCAGGTTAGGTCATGATAACCACGACTTTTGAAACATACACTGCTTTCGGTGGATTTCTGCGCACCACATTGCTCTGCTATACTCTGCTCGACTATGGGTGTGCGAGAAATAGCGGTCGCGGCACGTCAGTTTGTGTTAGGTTACGTTTGGCTTTGTTACGTCTGTCTAGGTTGGTATAGGCTACCACGACCTTTGTGCTTTACACTGCTGTCCACTGGGTTTCTGCGATCCTCAGTGGTCTACTATTTCCTGCTTGGCTCCGGGCATGGCAGCAGCAGTGGCCGCGGCCTTCTCTGCTGATCTACGCTGCGTTTGGTTTGGTTAGGTTAGGTTAGGTTATGTTAGGCTGTCTTCGACTTTTGTGCTATTCACCGCAATGCGGCGGATTCCTGCGTACTGCTGTGCTATAGTATACTCTGCTTGTCTCTGTGAAAGGCAGGAATGATGGTCTCGTCACGTTAGTTTGACTTAGGTTACTCTTAGTTATTCTACGTTTGGCTAGGTTAGGAGGGTCTACTTTGACTGCAGTGCAATTCACCGCTTTTCGGTGGATTGTTGCTCTCTAATGTGCTCTAATATACTCTGCTTGTCTCTGGGTAGGCCAGCAATAGTGGTTTCGACACGTTAGGTTATGTCATGCTACGTTCAATTAGGTTACGTTTGGGAGGTTAGGATATTATATGTAGGCATCTGTGCTATAAACTGCTATACTCCGACGTCTGCGCTCTCCTTCTTTCTAATGCTTTCTGCTTGGCTCTGAGGTGGCCAATAATGGTTGTCTCGGCGCGTCAGGTCGAGGTACGTTACGTTCTGTTGGGTTAGGTTAGGAAGATTCGGTAAGTGTTTCTTTGACTTTTGTGCTATTCACTACTATTCGGTGGATTTCAGCGCTCCACATTGCTCTACTATGCCCTGCTCGAATCTGAGGAGGCGAGCAATAGCGGTCGTGGCAAGTCAGGTTGAGTTATCTTACGCTTGGTTAGGTTTGGTTATGCTATGTTTGGTTAGGATAGCTTTGACCGACGCGCTATACTATGTCATTCGGTAGATATTTGTGATCTACTCTCCTCTGCTATATTCTGCTTGGCTATGGGGAAGCATGGGGCTGTGATCGCGGCAGGCTACCTTGAGTTATGCTACGTTTGGTTAGGTTAGGTTATGTTAATTTATGTTAGGGTATCAATGAGGTTTGTGCTATTCACTGCAATGCCGTTGATTTCTGCGCTCTATTGTGCCTTAGTACATTCTGCTTGTCTCTGGGGATGCCAGGAATAGCGGTCACGGCGCGTTAGGATTAGTTAGGCTACGTTTGCATATGGTACATTCTGTTATGTTAGGAGAGAATAGCTTAGTTTTTTGTGGCTCCCCCCCCCCCCGTTGTAACGTAGGTCACGGTGACCACTAGCAGGCGGCTGGGAGCGCGCCTGTTCGAGGGATCGTGGTCCGGGAGCGCGGCTTCCGCAGGCTATGCGTGCGTTGCGGTGCGGTGGTATGCGTGCTGTGCGTGCCTGTAAACGACCCGTCCCGCTCGCATGTGCGTGGATGTCGTGCGTGCAAGTTCCTACGCGTGAGGGGGAGGGGGCGTGTCAACGGACGCGTCGCGGGCGCGTCCTGGAAGTACGTCGCCGCAAAGTGCATGACGCCACGATATGCAAAGGGTTGGCCATCGTGATGGTTTTAGGGCTTAAGGATCCCACATAACACTACGCCCTCTCCTAGGGGCCTGGTTCATTTGGAAAACTTCCCCACGTGAAAACAAGGAGAAGGGGTTGGTATATGTTTGTGCTTTACACTGCTATACGGTTGATTTCTGCGCTCTGCAATGCTATACTACACTCTGCTCGACTCTGGGGAGCGAGTAATAGTGGTCGCGGCAAGTTGGAATGGGCTAGGTTACGTTTGGGTAGGCTAGGTTATGTTAAGTTTTGTGAGGGTAGCTTTGGTTTTCGTGCCTTACACAGTTACTCGGTGGACTCCTGTGACATACATTTCTCTAGTATGCTCTGCTTGGTCCAGGGGAGCTCTGCATTAGTAGCCTCAGCACGTCAGATTGAGTTACTGTACGTTTGGTTAGGTTCTGTTAGCATGGTTGAGGTCTGGATAGATTTGATTTACGTGGTGTACACTACTTTTCGGTGGATCTCTGCGCTCTACTATCCGCTAATATGTTCTTCTCCAATCTGGGGAGACCAGCAATAATGGTCGCTGTACGTTACATTTAGTTATGTTACGTTTGGTTATGTTGAGCTTGCATATGTTAGGATAGGGTAGCCATGACATTTGCGCTGTACACTGCTATTTGGAGATATCTGCGCTCTAGTGAGCTACAGTATGTTCTGCTGGGCTCTGGGATTCCAACAATAGTGGTCTCGGCATATTATGTTGAGTTGGGCTACGTACGGCTATGTTACCTTTGTGGAGGTTAGGATACGGTAGTATAGTCATTTGTGCTATACACTGCTTTTCGTGCATTTCTGCGCTCCACTGCGTTCTCATATTGTCTGCTTGGATCTGGGAATGCCCGCATTATTAGTGTCGGCTCATTGAGATTGTTTGCGTTGCGTTTTGGTCAGTTTAGATTAGTTTCATTTCGGTAGGGGTATCTTTGTCTTTCGTGCCATAGTATGTTGTTCGGTGGATTTCTGCGCGCAACTTTGCTCTACTACATTCGGCTTGACCTGAGGAGGCAGCAAGTGGTGGTCGCGACACGTTACGTTGTGGCAGGATACGTTTGGGTAGGCTATGTTTGCTTGGGTCAGGCTTGGATGGAAATGACTTATGTGCAATACACTGCCTCCTATCGATTTCGGCTCTCCAGTGTCCTCTGGTAGGTTCTCCATTGCTCTGGGGCGGATATGAGCTGTGGTCGCTGGTCGTTGGTCTGAGTCGTGCTACGTTTCGTTATGATATGTTTGGATATGTTAGGATAGGATATGTTTGGCTTTCATGCTATACACATACATTCGTTGTGCTTCTGCGCCCTAGTGCTCTCCAGTATGTTCGACTTGACTTTGGGGGGCGCAGCAAAAGTGGGCTCGGCGCGGTACGTTGAGTTGGGCTACGATAGGTTAGGTTGGATTAGGTCCGGTTAGGTTACGGTATCCCAGTCTTCTTTGCTATTCTCTGCATAGCGGTCGATTTCTGTGCGCTATAGAGTTCTAGTACACTCTGTTTGTCTCTGTGCGGGCCAGCAATAGTGGTCTTGTCATGTTTGGTTGCGTTGGGTTACGTTTAGAAGTGTTTCGCTAGGTTAGGACATGCTGCATTGACTTTTGTGATTTACACTGCTATTGAGTGGATTTCGGCGATCCAGAGTGCTCTACTACATTCTGCTTGCCTCTAAGCAGGCCAGGAGGAACGGATGCGTGACGTAATATTGAGATATGATTCGTTTGGTTAGGTTAAGATAAATCAGGTTAGGTCAGGGTATTTACGGCCTTCACGCAATTCACTGGAATGCGGTGGATTACTGCGCACTACTGTGCTCTAGAACGTTCAGCTTGCCTCTGTGGAGGCCAGCAATGGCAGGCTCGCGAAGTTAGGTTGTATCGTATTACGTTTGCATATGTTGCGTTTGGCTTGGTTAGGACAGGCTACTTCGACTACTCACTGCTATTCCGTGGATTCCTATGCCCCACTGTGCTCTGCTATATTGTCCATGGCCCCGCGGAGACCAGCATTAGTGGTCGCGTCACGTTAATTTCAGTTAGGCTACGTTACCGTTGGTTTGGTCCGGACAGCTTTTACTTTTGCGACAGCTATACACTGCGATTCTATGTGATTCGGCGATCTACTGTACTCTAATATGCTCCACTCAACACTGTAGAAGCCAGAAATAGTGGTCGCGGTACGTTAGGTTGAGTTATGTTACGTTGGGTTATGTTAGGATTTGATATATAAGGATGGGATAGCTTTGACTTTTGTGCTATAAACTGCTATTCGGTGGACTTCTGCGCTCCAGTGTACTCTAGTACGTTCTGCTTGTCCTTGTGGCTGCCGGCAATAGTGTCCCCGACATGATATTGTGCTATACATTACAATTCGGTGGGCTTCTGCGCCCTAATGTGTCCTACTATGCTCTGCTTGGCTCAGGGGTTGCCGGTAACAGTGGTCTCGATACGTTAGGCTGTGTTAGGTTACGTACCGTTAGGTTAGATTAGGAATGTTCGGTTGGGATTTCTTTGACTTTTGTGTTATACGCAGTAATTCTGTGGATTTCTGCGATCTACATTGCGCGGCTATACTCTGCCTGTCTCCGGGGAGGCGTGAATTAATCGTCGTGGAATGTCACATTGAATTAGGTTACACTTGGTTAAGTTAGATTAGCCTCAGTTTGGTTATGGTGGCTGTGACTTTCATGCTGTACACTGTTGTTCGTTGTATTCATGCTTTCGACTGAGCTCCACTATATTCTGCTTGGCCCTGGGGAGGTCAACAATTGTGGTCTCAGCACGTTATGTGCAGTTAGGCAACGCTTGGTTTGGTTGCGTTAGCTTTGATCAGGTATGGATGCATATGACTTTTGTGCTATACACTGCGATTATATTTATTTCTGCTCTCTCCTGCGGTCTG
>NW_016909351.1:369023-373512 GCF_001483705.2 Eufriesea mexicana | reverse complement strand
TAGTGGCCGCGGCACCTTAGTTTCAGATATGTAACGTTTGGCTGTGCTAAGATTGGATATATTAGGTCAGGGCAGCTTTGGCTATGTGCTATACACTGTTACTCGGTGGCCCTCTGCGCCTTAGTGTGCTCTAGTATGTTCTGCTTGACTCTGGAGAGCGCAGCAATTGTTGTCTCGGCACGTTCTCTTGGGATGACCTGCGATTGGTTAGGTTGGATTAGGTGAGGTAAGGTTTGGGTATCTTTGACTTCTTTGGTATACACTGCAACGCGGTGGATTTATGCGCTCTACATTGATCCAATACTCTCTGCCTGTCTCTGGGCAGGCGAGCAATAGTGGCCGTGTCGCGTTATGTTGAGCTATGTTACGTTTGATTACGTTAGGTTCTGCTACGTTTGGTTACCATAGCCTTGACTTTCATGATATATACTGTTAATCGGTGGATTTCTGTGACCTACAGTGCTCTACTACATTCTGCTTTGCTATGGGGAGGCCGGGATCAGTGGCCGCGGCACGTTACATTTAGCTACGGTGCGTACCGTTAGGTTGGGTTGTCAGGCTAGGCTATGGTATATACGGCTTTTGTGATATACACTGAAATTCAGTTGGTTTTTGAGCTCGGCTGTGCTGTACTGTATTCTGCTTGGCTCTGGGCATGCCAGCAATAGCTGTGTCGTCAGGTTAGTCTGAGTTTTTTCACGTTTGGGTATGTTACGTTTGGCTTGGTTGGGATAGGCTAATTAGACTTTTGCGCTTTTCACTGCTATGTCGTGGAATTCAGCGCTCTAATGAGCCCTAATATGATCTGCTTGGCTCTGGAGACGCCAGCAATATTGGTCTCGTCACGTTATGTTGAGTTACACTGCGTTTGGATAGTGTAGGTTGGATAAGTTTGGTCAGTGTATGTTCGACTTTTGTGCTATGCACCGCAATGCGGTGGATTTCTGCGCTCCGATGTGCTCTAGTGTATCTTGCTTGGCTGTGGGGAGGTCAGCAGTAGTCGTGTCGGCACGTCAGACGGAACTCAGCTACGGTCGGTTATGTTACGTTTGGTGAGGTTAGGATAGTATAATATGGACCTTCTATTTTACACTACTATTCGGTGGGCTTCTGCGCTCTAGCGTGCTCTACAATGTGCTGCTTGGCTCTGCGAAGCGCAACAGTAGTGTTCTCGGCACGTCATGTTGTGTAGGGCTACGGTTTGTCAGGTTAGATTATGTCAGTTAAGGTTCGGGTATATTTGACTTTTTCGGTATACACTGCAATTCGCCGGATTTCTGCGCTCTGCTGTGCTTTAGTATATTCTGCTTGGCTATGGGGGCCAGCAGTAGTGGTATCGGCGCGTTGGTTTCGGATACGGTACGTATGTTTATGTTACGTTTGGATAGGTTGGGATACGATAGCCCCGACGTTTGCGCTATACGCTGCTATTCGCGGGATTCCTGCCTTCTACTGTGCTTTCACTAGTGTTCTGCTTGTCTCTAGGGAGGCCGGAAGAATTGGAACCGTCACGTTATGTGGAGTTACGCTACGTTTGGGTAATTAAGGTTAGGCCTGTTAGGTCAGGATACTCTTCACTTTTGTGCTATACACTGCAATGCGTTGGATTTCTGCGCACTGCTGTGCTGTAGTACAATCTGTGTATCCATGGGCAAGCCAGCAATAATGGTATCGGTACATTATGCTGAGTAATGCTACGTTTGGCTTTGTTATGTTTGGTGGGTTAAGGATTTTGTAGCATAGGCTTTTGCGTTATACGCCGCAGTCGGCGGACTCCTGCGCTCGACTGTGTTCTAATGTTATCTGCTTGGCTCTGTTGGGGGAGAGCAATAGTTGCCTCGGCACGTTAGGTTGAGTTGTGTTAGGCTTTGCTACGTTAGGTTAGGTTATGCTCTTTCAGGTTATCATTGACGTTCGTGCTGTACCCTACTATTCGGAGGATTTCTGCGCTCGACTGAGCTCTGCTATATTCTGCTTGGCCCATGGTGGGCCAGCAATAGTGGTCGCGCACGATATCTCTTGTTAGGCTACGTTTGGTTGGGCTTCGTTAGCCTGGGTTACGTACGGATACCTACGACTTTTGTGCTATAGACTGAGGTTCAATGGATTTCTGTGCTCTACTGTGCTCTAGTATATTCTGCTTGGCCTTGCGTAGGCCAGCAGTAGCGGTATCTGCACGCTAGGTTTAGTTCTGCTACGTTTGCTTGCGTTACGTTTGACAGGTTAGGAGAGAATAGCTTAGACATTTGTGCCATACGCTGCTGTTCGGTGGATTTCTTTGGTATACTGTGGTCCGCTGCATTCTGCTTGGCTCTGTGGAGGCCAGGAGCAGTAGTCGCTGCACGTTACTTGAGCTGTGCTACGTTCTTTTGGGTTTGGATAGGTTAGTTTAGTTTAAGATATCCTCGATTTCTTTGCTATACACTGCCATTCGGTGGATTTCTCCGTTCCACATTGCTCTACTATACTCTGCTCGAATATGGGGAGGCAAGCAATCGTGTTCGTGGCACCTTAGGTTTAGTTATGCGACGATTGGTTAGGTTAGGTTAGGCTACGTTTGGTTAGGATATCTTCTGCGTTCGTGCTATTCACTGCAATGCGGCTTATTTCTGCGCGCTACTGTGCTCTTGTACATTCTGCTTGTCTCTGTTCAGGCCAGCAATTGTGGTCTCCTGATGTTAGGTTGAGTTAGGCTACGTTTGCATATCTTACGTTTGGCTTGGTTAGGCAGGACTACTTCGACTTTTGTGCCATACACTGCTTTTCGTTGAGCTTCTGCGCTCAAATATGCTCTAATATCCTCTGCTTGGCTCCACGGAGGTCGTATATAGCAGTCGCGGCACCTTACGTTGAGTTAGACTACGTTTGGTTGTGTTAGGTTTGGGAATGTTGGTTAGGATATCTTTGGCTTTTGTGATATTCACTGCAGTGCGCTGGATTTCGGCGCTCTGCTGTGATCTAGTATATTCAGCTTGGCTCCGGGGACGCCAGAAATAATGGTCGCGGACGTTACGTTGTGCTAGGTTACGTTTTGTTGTGTTACGATTGGCTGTTAGGGTAGGATAACTTTGATTTTTGTGCAGTGCAGTGCAATGCGGCTGATATCTCTGCCATACTGTGCTCTAGTATATGCCGCATGGCTTTGGGGGGTCTGAAACTGTGGTCGCGGCACGTTACGTGGCGTTAGAATACGTTTGCTTATGCTAAGTTAGGCCACGTTGGGTTAGGATATCTTTGACCTTTGTGCTGTACACTCCAATGCGTTGGATTTCTGCGCACTGCTGTGCTGTAGTACATTCTGCCTAGCCCTGGGGAGGCCAGCAATGGTGGTTCCGACAGGTTATCTGGAGTCAGCATACGTTTCGCTATGTCAGATTAGGAAAGCTCGATTATGGTTTCATTGACTTCTATGGCTTATACTGCTATTCGGAATATTCCTGCTCTCTAAATTGCACTATTTTACTGGGCACGATTCTGCGGATGTGACGAATGGTGGTCGCGGCACGTCGGGTTGTGTTAGGTTAAGTTTTGTTAGGGAAGATTATGTTAAGTTTGGTTGGGATAGCTATGACTTTCGTACTGTACACTGTTATTCCGTTGGCTTTCAGAGTTCTACTCTGCTATGATACATGCCGCTTGGAACAGGGAATGCCAGGAGCAGTGGCCGCGGCACGTAATGTTGAACTATGCTACGTTCGGTTAGGATAGTTTCAGTCTGGGTATGTCAGGATACCTTTGACTTTTGTGCTGTACACTAATTTTCGATAGATTTCTGCGCTCTACATTGCTCTACTATACTCTGAACAATTATGGAGTTGCGAGCAATAGTGTCCGCGGCACGATAAGTTGAGTAACGTTATGACAGGTTAGGCTAGTCTAGGCTACGTTTGGTTAGTATCGCTTACACTTTCGTGCTATACACTGATGTTTGGCGTATTTCTGAGATCTACTCTGCTCTGCTACGTTATGCATGTCTCAGTGGAGGACAGCAATAGTAGCGGCACGTTATTTTGTACTAAGCTACGTTTGATTATGTTATGCTAGTTTATGTTTGGTTATGGTTGCTCCGACTTTCGCGCTATGCACTATTATCCGGCGGGTTCCAGTGATCTACTGCGCTCTACTGTTCCCTGCTTGGCTCTGTGGAGTCCGGCAGCGGTGGTCGCGGCACGCTCTGTTGAATTTCGCTACGTTTGCTTAGGTTAGGTTAGGTCGGGGTATGTTAGGGTACCATCGACTTTTGCGCTACTCATTGCAATGCAGGGGATTTCGGCGAACTACTGTGCTCCAGTATACTCTACTTGTCTCTGTAGATGTCAGCAATAGTTGTCTCGTAGTGTCAGGTCGCGTTAGGTTATGTTTGGATATGTTACGTTTGGCTCGGTTAGGACAGGCTATTTTGAATTTTGTGATTTACACTGCTATTCTTTGAGTTTCGGTGATCTACTGCGCTGTACTGCATTTCGCTTGACTCTGGGTACTCCAGGTG
>NW_016909351.1:350243-367857 GCF_001483705.2 Eufriesea mexicana | reverse complement strand
GTCGCGCCACGTCATGTTGAGTTATGCTACGTTCGGTTATGTTACGTTAGTACGTGTTGGGTTACGATATCTGCAGCCTTTGTGCTGTTCACTGCAATACGGTGTATTTCTGCGCTCTACTGTGCCCTAGTACATTCTGGTTTTTTCTATGGATTTCAGCATTAGCTGTCTGGTCATATTAGGTTGAGCTATGCTTCGTTTAGATATCCTACGTTTGGCTATGATGGGGGAGGCTGCTTTGGCTGTTGTGCTTTACTCTGCTTTTCGGTGGATTTCTATGATCTGTTGTGCTCTACTAGATTCTGCTTTGCTCCGGGGAGGCCACGTGCTTCGTTCGCGGCGCGTAGCGTTGACCTATGCTACGCTTGGTTGCGTCAGGTTAGGTCAGGTTAGTATTGGATATATCTGACTTTTGTGCAATTCACTGCAATGCGGCTGATTTCTGAGGACTACTGTGCACTGGCACATTCTGCTTGTCTATGTGGAGGCCTGCAATAGTGGTCCGGTCATGTAAGTTTGAGTAAGCCTTCGGTTACACGTGTTACGTTTGGCTAGGTTAGGATGGGGTACATTGTCCTCTGTGGTATTCACTGCTATTCAGTGGATTTCTGCGTTCTGCATTGCTCCACTATACTCTGCTCCACTTTGGGGAAGCGAGCAATACCGGTCGCGGCACGTTAGCTTTTGTTGGTTTACGCTTTGTTAGGATAGGTTAGGTTAAGTTTGGCTAAGATAGCTATGACTTTCGTACTATACATTCTTATTCGGTGTATTGCTGTGATCTACTGTGCACTGTGACATTCTGCTTGCCTACTGGGAGGCCAGGAGCAGTGGCGTCTTTAGGTTATATTGAGATATGCTAGCTTTTGTTGGGTTACGCTTTGATAGGTAAGGTCAGGTTAAGTTGGACTTGGATAGGATATCCTGGACTAATGTGCATAGCACAGATATCGAATGGACTACTGTGCTCTACTATATCATACTCTACCTATCTCTGGGGCCGCCAGCATATGTGGTTGCGACACGCTAGGTTCAGTTATGCTACGCTTGGTTAGGTTAGGTTAGGTTAGGTTTGGTCATGATATCCTTGACTTCTGTGCTCTTCTCTGTTTTTCGGCGGAATTCTGCGATCTGCTGTGCTCTAACATGCTCGGCTTGGCAATGATGATGCCAGCAATTGTGGTCTCTGCACGTTAGTTCGAGATGTGCTTCGTTTGACTAGGCCAGGTTATGTCAGGATAGGTTAGGATATCATTGACATCAGTGGTGTACACTGAAGTGCTGTTGATTTCTGCGCTCTACTGTGCTCTAGCATGTTCTGCTTGGCTCTGTGCAGGCCAGCAATAGTGGTCTTGCCAAGTAAGGTTAGGATACCCTACGTTTGGGTGGGTTACGTCTGCTAAGGCTAAGTTTGTATAGCCTCGACTATTATGCTATACACTGCTATCCTATGGAATTATACGCTCTGCTCTCTTCTATTATGCTCTGCTTGGCGCTTTGGAGGCCAGCCATACTGGTCGTGGCACGTTAGGTTGAGTTAGATTGCGTTTGGTCGGGTTAGGATACTTTTGGTTAGGTTAGGATATCTTTGACTTCTGTACCCAACACAACAATCCTATCGACTTCTGGGCTTTAGTGTGTTCTATCGCATTCTGATTCTCGGTGCGGTGGCCAGCAGTCGTGGTCTCGGCACGTTAGGCTCTGTTAGTCAACGTTTGGATAGGCTACGCTAGTTTGTGTTAGGTACTGATAACTTGGACTCTCGTGGCATGCACAGCTATTGGGTGGATTTGTGCGCTCTCTTATGCTCTGCTCGACAATGGGAAGGCCAGCAATAGCAGTTGCGGCTCCTAAGCTTGCGTTACGTTACGTATGGTTATGTTGCGTTTGGTTAGGTTCTGTTTGGTTAAGTTAGGATATGGTTTCTTCGGCTTTTGCGCATTACACTGCCATTCGGTGTGTTTCTGCGCTCCAAATTGCCCTGCTAAGCACTACTTGACCTTGTGGAGGCGAGCAATAGTGGTCGGAGCACGTTATTTTGAGCTACACTACGTTTGGATATGTTAGGCTGGGGCGTATTAGGTCAGGATATGTTTGGGTTTCGTGCTATAGACTGCTATTGGGTGGACTTATGCTCTCCAGTGCTCTCTAATGTGCTCTGTCTGGCTCCGTGGTGGCAACGAATAGTTGTCTCGGCACGTGATGCTGAGCGATGTTACGTTCGGTTTCGTTACGTTTGGTGAGCTAAGGATATGTTAGTGCAGACTTTTGGGCGATACACTGCTGTAGTCTGTTTTCTGCGCTCTGCGCTCCTATATTATTCTGTGCTTGGCTCCTTCGAGGCCAGCAATACTGGTCGCAGCACGCTAGGTTGAGATTGGTTACGTTTGTTTGCGTTAGGTTAGTTTGGGTTTGTTAAGTGTAGCTTCGACTCTTGTGCTCAGCACTTCTATTCCATGAACACCTGGGCCGTACTGTGCTCTATCATATTCCGCTTGTCCCTGGGGACCCTAGCGATAGTGGTCGGGACACGTCAGGTGGCGTTATGTTAACCCTGGTTAGGTTAGGTTAGGTTAAGTTTGGTCGGTTATTTTTGACATCTGTGCTATAGACAGCTATTCCGCGGAATTCTGCGTTTTACATAGCTCTGCCACACTCCCCTTGACTCTGGTGTGCCCAGTAATGGTGGTCTCGGCACGTCAGTTTGTGTCGGGCTACCTTTGGTTTGGTTATGCTTTTCTGTGTTAGGTCAGGACAGCTCTGATCTTTGTGCTATGCACTGTCATTCTGTGGATTTCTGCGCTGTTCTGTGCTCAACTGCATTCTGCTTGGCCCTGTGTCGTCCACCAATAATGGTCGCAGCTCGTTACGTGGAGTTAGGCTACGATTGGTCAGGTTACACTTGCTTGGGTTAGGTTTGGATAGCTTTGACCTTTCTGCTGTACTCAGCGGTTCAACGGATTTCTGCTCTTCACTCTCCTCTAACATAGTCCGCTTGGCTCTGGAAATGCCAGCAATAGTTGTCTAGGCACGTTAGGTTGAGTTAACAACGTTTGGATTGGTTATGGTAGTTTGGGTTAGGTTCGGATATCTTCTACTTTCGTGGTGTACGCTGCCATTCGTTGTATTTCTGCGCTCTAATGTGCTCTGCTCGACTCTGGGAGGTTCAGCAATAGCAGTCGCGGCACCTTAGGTTGTGTTAGGTTACGCTTGGTTATGTTACTTTGGCTAGGCTTGTAGGGTATAGAATTCGCTTCTGTGGTGTACATTGCTATTCCGTGGGCTTCTGCCCTCTACTCTGCTCTTGTATGCTTTGCTTGGCTCCGGAAGAACCAGCAGTAGTGGTCTCAGCACGTTACGCTGCGTTAAGCTGCGTTTGGTTGGGTTCCGCTTGGTCAGGTTAGGTTAGGATATCCTCGAGTATTGTGCTTTACGGAGCAATGCGGCATTCTTCTTCGCTCTAGTGTGCTCTGATGTATTTTTCTTGGCCCTGGAAGGCCAGCAATAGTTGACTAGGCACGTAATTTTGGGGTAGGTTACGTTTGGTTATGTTATGTTTGGCCATATTAGGCTGCGATAGCTTTGAGTTTTGTGCTACGCACTGCTATTCGGTGGATTTCTGCGAACTACTGTGATAAAGTACGCCCCGCTTTGTTTTGGAGAGGCCAGAAGTAGTGGCCGCGGCGCGTTAGGTTGAGTTATGTTACGTTCGGTTATATCATGGTAGAATAGGTTTGGTAAAGATGTCTTCGACTTTTGTGCTATTCGCTGCAATGAGGACGATTTCTACGCCCTACTGTTCTCTAGAATAATCTGCTCTGATCTGCGGAGGACAGCCGTAGTGGTCTCGGCACGTTAGGTTGAGTTAGCTTACGTTTGGTTATGTTCCATTCAGTTAGTTTAGGGCACCATATATCCGACTTTTGTGATCTGCACGGCTATTCGGTGGATTTCTACGATCTACCGTGCTCTAATATGTTCTGCTTGGCTCTGGTAATACCAGCAATAGAGGCCTAGTCACGTTAGGTTGGATTTGGTTGCGTTTGGTTACGTTAGGTCTGTCTGGGTTTGGTCAGGATGTCTTTAACTTCTGCGCCGTACACTGGAATGCGGTGGACCTCTGCGTTCCGTTGTGCTCTAATATGCTCTGCTTCGCTCTGGGGAATCTAGTAATTGTGGTCTCGGCAACTTAGATTGATATACGGTATGTTTCGGTATGTAACGTTAGCTTAGGCTAGGTAGGGATATCTTCGACTTTTCTGCCATGCACAGCGATACTATGGATTTCTGCCGACTGTTCTCCTGTATTATGCTCTGCTTGACTTTGTGGATGCCCGCAATGTTGGTCGCGTACGTTAGGTTGTGCTAGATTACGTTCGGATATGCTAGGTTAAGATGGGCTGGGTTTGGAAGGCTTTTACCCTTGTGCTTAACCCAGATATCGTACGGACTTCTGTGCTCTACCGTGCTCCACCATATTCCGCTTGTCCGTGAGGTAGTCACCAGTAGCGGTCTCTGCACGTTAGTTTGAGTTATGATTCGTTTGTTTATGATAGGTTAGTTTGTGTCCGGTTGGGATGACTATGACTCTTCTGCTATACACTGCCAATTTTTGACTCATGCGCCCTACTCACCTCAAATGCGTTCTGCTTGGCGGCGGGAGGACGGCAATAGTTGTCTAGGCACTTTAGGTTATATTACGTTGCGCTTGGTTATAGCATGTTCGGATATGTTACACCATGATATAGTTGCCTTTCGCCTATACATTGCTAATCGGTGCATTTCTGCGCTCTACGTTGCTGTGCTATACTCTGCTCGACTCTGGGGTGGCCAGGAATTAGTAGTGGCTACGGCCCTTTAAGGTTAGTTAGTCGATGCATTCTTAGGTTAGGTTCGGTCTGGTTAGGTTAGGTTACGTTTGATAGCTGTGCTATTCACGGCTATCCGGTGGAATTCTGCGCTCTGCTGTGATGTGATTCGCTCTGCCTGGATACGGGGAGTCCGTCAATAGCGGTCTCGGCTCGTTAGGATCACTTAGCCGACGTTTGCTTTGGTCAGGATGTGCAAGGTAAGGTTATGGTATCTTTGATATTTGTACTATTCGCTGCTATTTGGTGGCTTTCTGCGCTCTACTGTGCTCCCGTGTATCCTTCTCGTCTCTGGGGATTCCAATGCATGCGTTCTCGGCACGTTAAGCTGAGTTATGTTACGGCACTCTTATGTTATGTTATGTAAACTGAGGCTACGTTCGGTTATGTTAGGTTAGGACATGTTAGGTTAGGATGTCCTTGACTCTTGCGCTATACATTGCAGTTAGGAGGGTAGTACGCTCTACTGTGTTCTAATATACTCTGCTTGGCTCTGGCACGTTAGGTCGAGTCAGCCTACGCTTAACTAAATTACGCCAGTCTGCATTAGGTTAGGATAGCTTTGACCTTTCTGCTATACACTGCGATTCGGTGGACTTCTGCGCTCTGGCGTGCTGTTGTGTATTCTACTTGTCTTTGTGGAGGCCAGCGACAGTGGCCTCGTTATGTGTGGTTTAGTTAGGTAACGTTCGCTTATGATACGTTTGGCTAGGTTAGGAGAGGGTACTCTGTCTTTTGTGCTATACACTGCTATACGGTGGGCTTCTGCGCTCTCATGAGCTGTAATATACCCTGCTTGGCTGTGTGGTGGCCAATAATTGTGTTCTCGGCACTTTGGATGGAGCTATGTTACGTTTCGTTATGGTAGAATAGGCAGGCACGGCTACGATCTCTTTGAATTTTGTTCCATACACTGCTATTCGATGGATTTCTGTGCTCTACTGTATTCTGCTTCACTCCGGGTATGCCAGAGGCAGTGGTCTCGGCACATTATGATTAGGTATGCTGCGTTCGGGAAGGTTAGGTTAGGCCAGGTTAGGTCAGGATATCCTCGACTTTTAAACATACACTACTATTCGATGGATTTCTGCGTTCTACGTTGCACTAATATACTCTGCTCGACTCTGGGGAGGCGAGAAATGGCGTTCATGGCACGTGAGGTCTTGTTAGGTTACGTTTGGTTTGGTATGGGTAGGTTAAGTTTTGTTAGGGTAGCTGTGACTTTCGTACTATAAACTGTTGTTCGGTGGATTTCTGTTATCTACTCTGGTCTGCTGCACTCTGCATTCTGCAGGTGTTGTCAGGAGCATTGGTCGCGGAAAGTTATTTTGAGCTATGCTGCGTTCGGTTAGGTTAGGTTGGGTCCGATTAGGTTAGGACATCTTCGACTTTTGTTCTATTCATTGCAATTCGGTGGGCTTCTGCGCACTACAGTGCTATAGTACATTCAGCTTTTCTTTGTGGGGGCCAGCAATAGTGTTCTCCTGTTGTTAGGTTGGGTTAGGTTACGTACGGTTGTGTTACATTTGACTAGGTTGTGGTACGCAACCTTGTCTTTTGTGCTACACACCGCTTTTCGGATGGTTACTGCGCTCTAATGTGCTCTAATATGCTCTGCTTGTCTCTGGTGTGGTCAGTGATGGTGGTCTCGGCACGTCAGGTTGCGCATTGTTACGTTTCGTTAGGTTAGGTTAGGATGGCTCGGTTAGGATTTCTCTGATTGTTGCGGTATAAACTGCTGCTCGGTGGATTCCTGCGCTCTACATTGCTCTACAATACTCTGCTCGACCCTGGGGGAGGGGGGGGGAGCAACAGTGTCCGCGGCTCGTCATGTTGGGTTATGCTGCGTTTGGTTAGGTTAGATTTGGTAAGGTTAGGTTGGGATACCTACATCTTTTGTACTACTCACTTCAGTGCGATGGATTTCTGCACACTACTGTGCTCAGGTACATCCTGGTCCTATCTGTGAAGGGCTGTAGTGGTTGTCTCGTCCAGTTAGGTTGAGTTACGCTACATTTGGGTGTGTTACGTTTGACTAGGCTGGGATAAGCACCTTCGACATTTGTGCTATACCCTGCAATGCGTTGGATTTCTGCGCTCCATTGCGCTCTAGTGTGTTCTGCTTGGGTGTGGGGTGGCTAGCAGTAGTGGTCTCAGCACGTTTGATTTAGCTATGGTACGTTAGTGTATGTAACGTTTGGTGATGTTAGGATATGATAGTCGAGGCATTTGAGCTCAACACTGCTGTCAGCGGATTTCTTCACACTACTTTGTTCTAATATTTTCAGCATGGTTCTGGCTATGCCCGCGTGAGTGATGTCGGCGCGGTATGTTGGGATATGTTACGTACGTTTAGGTTAGGTTGTTTCAACCTCGGTCAGGTTATCTTCGACTTTCGTGGTATACACTGTTATTCGGAGGATTACTGCGCTCGTCTGAGCACTACTATATTATCCTGGGCAGGCCAGAAATATTGGCCGCAGCGCGTTATGCTCTGTCGGGCTACGTTGGAATAGGTTTCGTCAAGTCACCTCCGTGCTGTACACCATTATTCGGCGAGCTCCTGTGATCTACTGTGCTCTAATAGAGTCCGCTAGGCTATGGGGAGCCCAGGAGCTGTGGCCGCGGAATGCTATGTTGAGTTATGCTTCGTTTGGTTCGGTTAGGTCTGTCCGGTTGGGTTAAGATACCTTCGACTTTTGTGCTATTCACTGCTATGCGGTGGGATTCTTGCGCACTACTGTACTCCAGTACACTCTACCTGTCTCTGTGGACGTCAGCAATAGCTGTCTCGTCATTTAGTTTGAGTTAGGTTACGTTCGGGTGTGTACGTTTGGCTAGGTTAGGGTAGGCTACTTTGTCTTCTGCGCTTTACACAGCTTGTCCGTGTGTTTCCGTGGTCTACTGTGCGCTACTGTATTCTGCTTGTCTCTGTAGCGTCCGGTTGCTGTGGTCGCGGCACGCTCTGTTGGTTTACGCTACGTTTGGATAGGTTGGATTAAGTCAGGTTATGTCAAGATATCCACGGCCTTTTTGCTACTCACTGCATTGCGGTGGATTTCTATGCTCTACTGCACCCTAGCATATTTTGCTTCCTCTGCGGATGTTAGCAGTAGTGGTCTGGTCACGGCAGGTTGAGCTATGCTTCGATTGGTTTTGTTACGTTTGGCTAGGTTTGTATAGGCTTCTTGGACTTCTGTGCTATTCGCTTCCATTCGATGGATTTCTGCACTCCACTGTGATCAAGCAGGCTCTGCTTTGCTCAGGGGAGGTCAAAAATAATGGCCGCCGCGCGCTAGGTTGTGTTAGGTTACGTTTGGTTAGGTTAGGTTGGGACTGGTTAAACAAGGATAGTCGAGACTTTTGTGCTATAGACGGCCATTCGGTGGAGCTCTGCGCACAACTCTGCTCTAATATGCTCTGCTTGGCTCTGAGGAGGCCAAAAATAGTAGTCTCGGCATGTTAGGTTGAGTTAGGCTACATTCGGTTGGGTTATGTTAGTTTGAGTTCGGATCGCATAGCTTTGACCTTCGTGGTTTACTCTGCTTTTCCTTGGATTTCTGCGCTCTAGTGTGCTGCGGCATATTCTGCTTGGCGCTGTGGAAGCCAGCAACACCGTTCTCGGCTCGTAGGGTGAAGTTACTCTACGTTTCGCTAGGATGGGTTAGGTCAGGTTAGGCTGGGTCGTATTTGACTTTTGCGCCATACACTGCTATTTGGTGGGTTTCTGCGCTCTGCTGTGATCTAATATGCTCTGCCTTGCTCTGGGGAGGGTAGAAGCCTTAGTCGCGGCGCGCTATTGGTTTGGGGTACGTTTGGGCTGGTTAGCTTTGTTTGGGTTAGGAGAGGATACCTTTTACTATTTTGTTGTACACGGAATTGCACTGAATTTTTGCGCTCTGCTGTGCTCTAGTATGTTTATCTTGACTCTGTCAGGGCCAGAAACAGTGGTATCGGCACGTTGCGTTGAGTTAGGCTACGTTCGGTTAGGTTGGGTTTGGTCAGGTTTGGTAAGGATATCTTTGACTCTTGTGCTATGCACTGCTATTCGGCGGATTTCTGCGCTCTAGTCTTCTCTAATAAGCTCTGCTTCACACTGAGGAGGCTAGCAATTGTCGCTTCGGCACATTAAGTTTATTTAGGCTATGTTTGGTTAGGTCAAATTCCTTTAGGTTATGCTTGCATAGCTTCGACTTTCGCGATATACACTGCTGTGCGGTGAATTTCTGCACTCTACAGTGCTCTAGCATATTCTGGCCGCCTCTGTGGAAATCAGCAATAGTGACTTTGGCACCTTGGGCTGTGTTAGCTTATATTTGGTTATGTTATGTTTAGTTAGGTTAGGCACGGATAGCTCTGACCTTAGCGGTACACACTGTTTTTCGGTGGATTTTTGCGATCTACTGTGATCTAATATGCTCTGCTTTGCTCTGTGGAGTCCAGAAACAGCGTCCGCGGCTCGTTATGTCGAATTGTGTTAAGTCTGGCGAGGTTAGGTTTGCTTGCGTTACGAGGGGACATCGCCGACTTTTGGGCCGTACACAGAAATGAGGTGGATTTCTCCGCCCTGCTGTTGTCTAGTGTGTTCTGCTTGGCTCCGTCTAGGACAGTAATAGGGGTATCAGTAGGATAAGTGGAGATAGGCTACGCTTGGTTAGGTTATGTTAGATATGGTTTGGTTCGTGTAGTTTCGACTTTTCCGCTGCACGTTGCGATTCTAGCGCTTTCTGCTATCTACTCTCCTCTAACATGCTCCGCTTAGCTCTAGGGCGGGCAGCAATGGTGGTCGCGACACGCACGAGTAAGTTAGGTGACGTTTGGTTACGTTACGGTAGGTTTGGTTAGGAGGGGCTGTCTTTGACCCTTGTGCTGTACACTGCTTTTCGGTGCATTACTGCCATCTACGTTTCTCTACTATATTCTACTCGACTCTGTGGTGTCGGGCAATATAGGCCCCAGCACGGTAGTTTGATTTATGCTACGTTTGGTTATACTACGCATGGGTAGGGCGGGAGAGAATACCATTGAATTTTGTGATATATACTGCTATTCGGTGGATTTCTTCACTATAGTGTGCCCTATTATGATCGACTTGGCTCTGGGGATGACTTGGTCTCCGGACATTATGTCAGTTAGGATACGTTTAGTTACGTTATGTTAGCACTTGTTAGGATTGGTTTGCTTAGCCTATTCTGCTACACACTGCGACTCCATGGATTTCTGCAATCTACCCTCCTCTATTACACTCTGTTGGACTCTGTGGAGCGCAGCAATACTGGACGCGGCACGTTAGGTTGTGTTAGATTACGCATAGTTAGGATAGGTTGCGTTGGGTTAGATCAGGATAGCTGTGACTTGTGTGCACAATACGGATATTCTGTGGACTTCTGTGCTCTACTGTGCTCTATCATATTTCGCTGGTATCTGGGGACGCCAGCAACAGTGGTCGCCGCACGTTACTTTATGTAATGCTACGTTTGATTATGCTTTGTTTGGTTAGCTTACGAAAGGGTAGATCTGACTTTTGTGCTATGCACTGCTATGCGGTGGATTTATGCGCTCTACTGTTCTCCGCTCGACACTGGGAAGGCTAGCAATAGCAGTCGCGTCTACTTAGGTTTTGTTATGTTACGTTTGAGTACGTTACGATGGGTTAGGTTTGTAGATGATGTATTTGGCTTTTGCGTCGTACACTGTTATTCGGAGGATTTCTGAGTTCTACTGTGCACTAGAGTATCATGGTTGGCTCCGCGTATGTCAGCAATAGCGGTCTTGGCACTTAGGTTATGTTTGGTTACGTTTCGTGATGTTACGATTGGCTAAGTTGGGAGAGGACAGCTTTGACTTTTGCGTCATACACTGACATTTGGCGGATTTCCCAGCTCCACTGTGATCTGGTATGTTCAGCTTGGCATTGGGAAATGCCGCAATAGTGGTCTCGGCACCTTATGATGAGTTATGCTACGTTTGGTTTGGTTAGGTTAGTTCCGGTAAGGACAGTATATCTCCGAACTTGTGAGTTACACTGCTACACCGCGGATATCTATGGTACACCGTCCTTCAGGATATCCTGCTTGGCTCTAGGCAGGCCGCAAATACTGGTCGCGGCACGTTGGGTAGAGTTATGTTACGTTTGGTTATGTTAGGTTAGGCTATGTTTGGTCAGGATTCCTTTGACTTTTGGGATATGCGCTGCAATGCGGTCGATTCCTACGCTCTAATTGGCTCTAGCATATTCTGCGTAGCTCTGCGGAGGCCAGCGTTAGGGTTCTCGACACGTTATGTTGAGTTACGTTACGTTTGGTTTGGTAAAATTCTGTTGGGTTCGGCTAGGATAGCATCGACTTTTGTGCTATGGACTGCTAGTCGGTGGATTTCTGCGCTCTGCTCTGCTCTAATAAGCTCTGCTTGTCTCTGAGGTGGCCAGCAATGGTTGTCTCGGCACACTAGGTTGACTTAAGCTATGCATGGCTAGGTCATATTTCTTTCGGTCAGGCTTGCATAGCTTTGACTTTCGTGGTATACACTGCATTGAGAGGATACGGTCGCTGTACTGTGCTATGGTATATTCTGTTTGGCACCGTGGAGGTCAGCAATATCGTTCTCGGCTCGTAAGTTTTAGTTATGCTACGTTTGGTTAGGTTATGCTAGGTCAGGTGATGCCAGGTTATCCTTGACATTTGGACCATTCGCTGGTTCTTGGGGGCTTTCTACGCTCTGCTGTGCTCTGTTATACTCTTCCTGGCTCCCTGGAATCCAGCAATAGTAGTCGCGTTACGCTAGGTTGAGATACATTACTTTAGGCTAGGTTAGGCTAAGTTGGATTAGCTTAGGGTGGCTTTGACTTTTCTGCCGCTAACTGCTATTCTATGGTGTTGTGCGCTCTACTGTGCTCGATCACTCTGCTGGCCTCCGAGGACTCCAGGAATAGTGGCCGCGTCACGTTCGGATGAGACATGTTATGATCGATTATGTTATGTTAGGTTAGGTTTGGAAAATGTGGCCCTGACATTTGCTCTATCACTGCCCTCCGGTGGATTTCTGCGCTCTACTGTGCTCTGATGTTCCCTGCTTGGCTCATGGATGGCCAGAAATTGTGGTCTCGGCTCGTTAGGTCTACTTATTCCACTTTGGCTAGGATAGGCTAGGACAGGTTGCCTTAGGATATCCTCGACTCTTGTGCTATATGCTGCCATTTGTTGGCTTTCTGCGCTCTACTGCGCTCTAGTGCATTCTGCTTTGCTCTGTCTAGGCCAGAGATGGAGATCTCGGCTCGTTAGGTTCTGTTAGGTCACGTTTGGTTATGTTACGTTTGGCTAGGTCATGACTTGGTAGCTTTGACTTTTTAGCTATACACTGCTTTTCAATGGATTTCTGCGATTTACTGTGCTCTGGCTCCATCTGCTTGGCTCTCGGGGGCAGCGTCAGGGATCTCGACACGATAGACTGTCTTCGTTTACGTCCTGCTATGTTGCGTTTGGTTAGGTTAGGATACGATAGCTTTGACTTCCGTGCTGTACACTGCTCTGCCGTGGATTTCTGCTCTCTAAATTGCACTAATATGCTCTGCTAGCCTCTGGGGATGCCAGCAAATGTAGCCTGGGCTACTTGGGTTGAGTTAGGCTACGTTTGGTTATGTTATGTCAGCTTTTGTTAAGTGTGGCAGCTTCGGCTTCTCTTCTGCAAACTTCGATTCCACGGGTTTCTGCGCGCTGCTATCCTCTAATATGTTCTGCTTGGCCCTGTGGAGACCAGCAATACTGTTCGCGGTGCGTTAGATTGTGTCATGTTACGTTTGGTTATGTTTGGCCAGGAGAGCTCTGACTTTAGTGCTATACACTGAAATGTGGTGGATTACTGCGCTCCAGTGTGCTCCAGTATATTCTGCTCGGCTCTGGGGATGTAAGCAATAGCAGTCTCAGCACGATATGTTTTGTTAAGCTACGTTCGTTTATGTTACGTTTGTATAGGTTAGGCTAGCTTCGACTATTGTACTATGCACTGTGATTCTGAGGGTTTCTGCCCTCTACTCTCCACCAGTGTCTCCTGCTTGTCTCTGTGGAGGGCAGGAATACTGGTCCCGGCTCGTTAGGGTGAGTTTTGTTACGTTTGGTTACGTTCCGATTGGTTACGTTACGTTTGGTAGGGTTTGGATAGGATAGCTTTGGTTTTTGCGCTATACACTATTATTCGGGGGATTTCTAACCTCTGCATTGTTATATAATACTCTTCCCGACACTGTGGAGGTTAGCAACACTTGCCTAGGGACGTTAGGTTGGGTTAGGCAACGGTTGGTTCGGTTAGGTTAGGTTAGGTTTGGTTTGGTTAGGATATCTTTGACTTTTGTGCTCTACACTGAAACGCCGCGGATATCTGCGCACTACATAGCTCTAGTCTGCTCTGCTTGGCTCTAGAGAGGTCAGCACTAATGGTGTAGGGCGTTTAGGTGCAGTTAGGCTACGTTTGATTATCCTATGTTTGGCTAGGTTAGGGTATGGGTACCTTGACTATTACGGCACATACTGCTCTTGGGTGAAATTCTGCCCTCTACATTGATCTATTGCGCTCTGCTCGTCGCAGCGGAGGGCAGCAATAGTGGTCTCGACACGTTAGGTCGATATAGGCTACGTTTGGCTGTGTTACGCTTGGTTAGTGTAGGGGATGATACCTTCGGCTTTTGTGCAATGCAATGTTTTAGAGTGGTCATCTGCACTCTACTGTGCTCTAATATGCTCCCCTTGTCTATGGGGTGTCCAACAATAATGGTCTCCGGCCGTTAGGTTAAGTTAGGTTGCGCTCGGTTATATTACGTTTGGAGAGGTTAGGGGAGGATACCTGTGACTTTCATGCTATAGACCGCAATTCGGCGTATTTCTACGCTTTACATTGCTCTGTTATACTCTGCTCGAATCTGGGGAGTCTAGTAATGGTGGTCCCGGCACGTCTGTTTTATTTATGCTAAGTTTGGTTATGTTACGATTGGTTAGGTTAGGAGAGTATAGCATTGACTTTTGTGCCATATGCTGCTATTCGGTGATTTTCTGCGAAATTCTGTGCTCTAATATGCTGCTCCTTGCCCTGGGAAGGCCAGCAGTAATGGTATCGGCACGTTAGGCTGAGTTAGGCTACGTTTGATTTGATTACGTTCGTTTGGGTTAGGCTTGGATAGCTTTGACTTTCGTGGTACACAGTGATATACGGTGACTTTTTAGGCTCTACTTCTCTCTACTATACTCTACTCGTCTCTGAAGTGGCCAGCAATAGTTGTGGAGGCACGTCAGGTTGAGTCACGTTACGTGAGGTTAGGCTACGTTGCGATAAGTTTGGCCAGGGTGGCTTTGTCTTTTGTGCTATGCACTGCTGTTCGCTGGATTTCGGCGCCCTACTCTGCTCTAGTTAGCCCTGCTTGGCTCTGGGAGGTCAGGAATAGTGGTGTAGGCCCGTAACGTGTAGATAGGTTGCGTCTGGTTATGTTTCGTTTGAATACGTTAATCCAGGACAGCTTTGATTTTTTGCCATACACTGATATTGTGTGGATTACTGCGCTCCGCTGTTCTCTTGTGTATTCTGCTTTCCTGTAGGGAGGCCAGCAATGATGGTGTCGGAACGTCAGGTTAGGTAATGTTACGTTTTTTAACATTACGTTTGCGTAGGTTATGAGAGTATAGAGGTGCTTTTTGTGCTATACACAGCTGTTCTGTGGAATTCTACACTCTACATTGTTGTACTATAATCTGCTGGACTCCAGGCAGGCCAGTAACTGTGGTCTTGGCGCGTTAGCTAGAGTTTGGCTTCGTTAGGTTAGGTTATGTTGGTTTGGGTTAGGTTATGATAGCTTTGACTTTTGTGCTATACACTGCTATTCGATGAACTTCTGCGCTCTACTGTGCTCCGGCATGTCCCGCTTGGCACCAGGGAGGCCATCAACAGTGGTCCAGTCGCGTTAGGATGTGTTATGTTGTGCTTGGCTGTGTTACCTTTGGCTTGGTTAGGATAAGATAACTTTGACTTTTGACCTATACACTGCGATACGGTGGTTTCCTGCGCTCTACATTGCTCTGCCATACTCTGCTCGTCCCTGGGCCGGCCAGCAATAGATGTCGTGACACGACAGGTTCAGCTTGGTTTCGTTTGGTTAGGCGAGGATGACCAAAGATTGGCTACGATATCTTTGACTTTTGTACTGTAAACTGATAATCGTTGGATTTCTGCGCTCCACTGCGCTCTAGTATTTTCTACTTGGTTTTGAAGAGGATAGAAATAGTGGTCGTGGCACGTTAGGTTGAGCTATGCTACGTTTGGTCAGACTAAATTGTTTCTGGTTAAGCTCGCATAGCTACGACTTTCGTGCCATACACTGCTATTCGTTCAATTTCTGCTCACTGATGTGATCCGGTATTATCCGTTAGGCACTGGGGAGGCCAGCAATAGTGGTCTAGGTACATTAGGTTGAGTTTGACTGCGTTTGTTTGAGTAGGGTTAGGTCTGGTCAGGTTAGGATATCTTGGACCTTGTGCCTTACACTGCAATGCTTCTGATTTCTGCGCGACAATGTGCTCTAGTATATACTGACTTGCTCTGTGGAAGTCAGCAATTGCGGTCTAGGTACGTTATCGTAGTAACGTTTGGTTATGTTGTGTTTGGTCATGTTAGGCTATGGTACCTTTGACTTTTGTGCTATAAACTGCTGTTCGTTGTATTCCTGCTCTCTACATTGCTCTACTATACTCTGCTTGACTCTGAGGTGGTCAGCAATAGTGGACGTGGCACGATAGGTTGGGTTATGGTACGCTTGATTAGGCTCGCTTGGGCTAGGTTTGGTTATGATGGCTTTGACTTTTGTGCTGTACACTGCTTTTCGTTTGGTTTCTGCGCCCTCGCGCGCTCTAGTATGCTCTGCTTGGCTTTGGGGAGGCCAAAAGCTGTAGTCTCGGCTCGTTAGGCTTAGTTAGTCCACGATAGGTTAGGTTACGTTAGTTCAGGTTAGGTTAGTTCATATTTGCTTTCGTGCTACACGCTGCTGTTAGGTACCATTCTGCGATCCACTGTACTCTAATATTTTCTGTTTGGCAGTGGGCATTCCAGTAATAGCGAACTCAGCACGTTGTGTTGTGTTACACTACATTTGGATATGTTAGGTGGGGGCAAGTTCTGTCAGGATATGTTTGAGTTTTGTGCTGTACACTGCAATGATTTGCTATGCTACGTTCGGCTATGTTACGTTTGGGAGGTTAGGATAGGACAGCTTACACTTTTGTGCTATTCGCTCCTATCCGCGCACTCCTTCGCTCTACTGTGTTCTAATACTTTCTGCCTGCGTTTATGGAGGCCAGCAATAGTAGTCTCGGTACGTTAGGTTGAGTCAATTTGCACTTGGTTAGGTTAGGTTAGGGGAAGCTAGGCCAGGCAGCTAAGACATTCGTGCTATACAGTGCTATTCGGAGCATTCCTGCGCATTACTGGGCTCTACAAAATTATGCTTAGCCTTCGGAATGCCGGCCATATTGGTCTCGGCACGTTAGGTTGAGTAAAGTTGCGTTGGTCAGTTTAGGTTGGGTTAATTTCGGTAACGGCAGCCTGGGCTTCCGTGCTATATACAGTTGTTCGGTGGATTTCTGCGCTCGGCTGCGCTCTACTACTCTCTGCTTTTTCCTCGTGAGCCCAGCAATAGCAGCCGCAACACGTTACGTTGGGGTATGCTAAGCTTGGTTATATTGTGTTGGCTTGGGTTAGTTCTGGATAGATATGGTTTTTGTGCTACACACATCGATATGGGCTTCTGCGCCCTAACGTCCTCTAGTAAGTTCTGCCCGACCCTGGGGTGGAAAGCAATAATGGTCGTGGTTCGTTTGGTCGAGTAAGGTTACGTTCCGTCAGGTTAGGTTAGGAAGGCTCCGCTAGGACTTCTCTGACTTCCGTGCCATAAACTGCTACTCGGAAGATTCCTGCGCTCTACATTGCTCTATTATACTCTGATCGACTCTGCGGATGTGATCAATGGTGATCGCGGCACGTCGGGCTGTGTTAGATTACGTTTGATTATTTAAGGTTATGTTAAGTTTGGTTAGGATAGCTATGACTTTCGTACTATACGCTATTAGTCGATGGATTTCGGTGTTTCACTCTGCTCTGAGACATTCCGCTTGGAACAGGAGAGGCTAGGAGCAGTGGCCGCGGCACGTAATATTGAAATATGCTACGCTCAGTTAGGTTAGGTTCAGTCAGGGTATGTCGGGATACCTTTGACTTTCGTGCTATACACTGATTTTCGGTGGATTTCTGCGCTCTACATTGTTCTACTATAGTCTGCTCGACTATGGAGATGCGAGCAATAGTGTCCGCAGCGCGCTAGTTGGAGTAACGTTACGATTGGTTAGGTTTGGCTACGCTACGTTTGGTTAGTGTCGATTCTACTTTCGTGCTATACACTGGTGTTCGGCGCGTTTCTGTGATCTACTCTGCTCCACTACATTCTGCATGGCTCAGGGGAGGACAGCAATAGTCGCGGCATGTTATGTTGTGTGGGCTACGTGTGATTATGTTATGTTGGTTTCTGTCTGGGCAGGATGCCTTCGACTTCAGTGCTATACGCCATTTTCCGGCGGCATCCTGCTGTCTGTTCTGCTCTACTTTATCCTGCTTGGCTCTGTGGATTCCGGCAGCAGTGGTAGCGGCAGGCTCTGATGAGATGCGCTACGTTAGGTTAGGTTAGGTCAGGTCGCGATGGAATATCTACGACTTTTGCG